>NW_017673792.1:6872-67786 GCF_001879085.1 Nicotiana attenuata
ACAAGGGCACCTAATTACTCCTTCTTTTATGTATGGCGGAAGTGACATTGCATGTCTAATAAAGTCCTCAACCCCTTCTACAAAATCCTCCCGCAATCCCCGCCGATTAGGATAATTCCTATTGTACATCCAAGAACGATGTTCCATCTATTTAAATAAAGCAAGAACAAATTAAATTAGTTAATACATTAATAAACTCCTCCTTTTAAATCTTTTTTCTTATCTTATAAATGTATAATTCATAGTTTAAAGCATGAATTTAGGTACTCTTATTTAGGTATTGCTCCTCTTCTAAGACAATGAATTGTATCTTTTCACAATTGAACTCAATATAAGTAAAAAGCTAATAGGCAAAAAAAACAACCCTAATACTAAATAGTAAAAATTTCATATTACCTAATGTAGTTCATATTAGCTAATAGTAAAAAGTTCATAGTACCTAATGTAGTTCAAACAAACAACCCTAATGTAAAAAGTTCATATTACCTAATGTAGTTCAAACAAAAAACCCTAATGTAAAAAGTTCATATTACCTAATGTAGTTCAAACAAACAACCCTAATACTAAATAGGCAAAAACTCTAACAAATTACATAAAATTATATAGCAAAATTTAAAAATTAAAAAGCTAATAGGTAGATTACTAACCTTGGTAGATTAAAAGGAGGCTAAAATCAGTGGGGGGCGGCGGAACAGTGGTGGCGGCGGCGTTGACAGTGGTGGCGGCGGCGTAACAGTGGTGGTGGCTGACAGTGGTGGCGGCGGCGTAACAGTGGTGGCGGCGGCGATGACAGTGGTGGCAACGGGTGGGGGGATTGATTTGTGTAAGGGAAATAGAGAAGGGGAGGAGAAATAGTTGAGAGAGAAGTTGGGAAATTTGTGTGAGAGAAAATAAGATTTTGGCAGGGGAAACCCGATTTTGAGTTCTGCAATTAAAAAAAGCGACCAACATCGGTCGCTATTTTGGTAGCTATATAAGTATAGACTGGTTTGACCAAAATAGCGACCAACGTTGGTCGCCTTTCTTGACCGTTTGACCAAAAAGCGACCATCTTTGGTCGCTATATTTGAAAATAAGTAAATAAAATAACCCTAATTTTTTTCCTGTTTTATATATATATACTCAAAAGCGACCAAAGTTGGTCGCCTTTTGGTCAAACGGTCAAAAATGGCGACCAACTGTGGTCGCTACTTGGTCAAACAGTCAGTAGCGTAATACACTTATACTTAGTGCATAGTATATAAGCTGTATTCGATACGGTATTACCTAATACACTTATACTTAGTGCATAGTATAGCGTAAGTACATATATTATATATATATATAAGCTATATTCGATACGGTATTACCTAATACACTTATACTTAGTGCATAGTATAGCGTAAGTACATATATTATATATATATAAGCTATATTCGATACGGTATTACCTAATACACTTATACTTAGTGCATAGTATAGCGTAAGTACATATATTATATATATATGAGCTGTATTCGATACGGTATTACCTAATACACTTATACTTAGTGCATAGTATAGCGTAAGTACATATATTATATATATATATAAGCTGTATTCGATACGGTATTACCTAATACACTTATACTTAGTGCATAATATAGCGTAAGTATATATATATATTATATATATAGACACACACGCCCGCTTCGTAGTACTATTCATCCCTTGTATTACAAAAGTATTAACGACTTACATTTATATTATTTACATAGTAAATACAAAAGTGATTTTTAATTTTGACCATATAGAGACCAACTTTGGTCGCTAACTGTAAATGAATTTAATTTAGCGACCAAAGTTGGTCACTAACTGTACATGAATTTAATTTAGCGACCAAATTTGGTCACTAAATTTTAATCAGATTTATTTATATTTTATATAATATTTAAATTAATAATAAAAATTATTAAATGTTAGAACTGGGTCCCACCTTGGCGACCAACGTTGGTCTCTATTTCATTAAGCGACCAACTTTGGTCGCTAAATTTTGAATTATATTTATTTATATTTTATAATTTATTTTAAATAAATATATACTTATTAAAATATTATAACTGGGTCCCATGTTAGCGACCAATGTTGGTCGCTATCAACTTATCCTTCAGTTAGCGACCAACTTTGGTCGCAAGTTTTAAATTATATATATTTATATTTTATAAGTTTTATCAAATAATAATAAAATTATTAAAAAAATTTATGTGAGTCCCACTTTAGCGACCAACATTGGTCGCTAATCTCAGTATATCTTTGACCAAGCAAGTTTGACCAGTCCAGTCAACAGTTTGACTAAATTTGCGGCCAAATAACGACCAACTTTGGTCGCTAAAGTATTTCAAATATTTTTTTTATTATTTTCGGCAATTTGGCGACCAACTTTGGTCGCTTTTCTTGACAGACCAAATTTGGTCGCTAATCTTTGGTCGCTTTTTACAGGAATTCTAGTAGTGATTTTGGAACAAGATGTCATGATCCGCCACAACATCATGCCTTGTCAGTGCTACTTGGCACATATTTTTTGTCATATGGAAAGCTTACACAGGAAAGAAGCTAGCACTTGTAGGAAGGTTCAAAAGAAATATAGAGGTTTACCTACGAAGACCCTAGAACCCTATGAATTTGTTAGGAAAGTCCTTGGAACATTCTAGCTATGTAGAGAATTCTGTAGAGGGGACTTACTTGTAAATAATAAGGGACTTGTCTAATAATTTTTATTTATTCACTAGCCCCTACGAGACTAGTATATAAAGGGAGATATTCATTTATAACTCATCAAGCTAAACAACCAAGTCCTCTACGATAAAAAGCGTCATTTGGCAAATTTCTCTTGTCTTTCTTATCTAACATTCCCTTAGCGATCTTAAGTGTAGTATTTTTAGCCGAATTGGCATAGCAAGATCGTGAGCGAGTTGTGCAAGAACGTGAGCAAATTGTCTAGTGATGCACGTGCGCTTAGTTTAAGTCTAAGGACGTGACAACGTGGTATCAGAGCAAAGGTTGCGACTAAGTGAACAACGAACGATAGAGAAATTAACATTGCAAGCACCCAAGCCAACATCATCCAGAATGATGTTAGCAAGAACAACCGTAACAAAAAGAGGAATGCCACCAACAAGAGCCAGGAGGTGCCACCCGTGGTTGTGCCAAGCGAGGGACTTACATCCCAAGAACCATCTGCCACTGAGGCGAGCGAGGATGAAGTGGAGGTAGGGTAGACATAATACCGGCCGACCTGAAAAAACCGGCCGAACTGTGAATTTCGATTTTTCGGTTTCGGTTTAATCGATTTTTCGGTCGATGCACGATTTTTAAATTATTAATTTTTGATTTTTCGGTGCGGTTTATGCTTTTGGTATTTCGGTTTTCGGTTTAACCGAAAAACCGAAATTTTGGGTATTAGTTATTACCCTTCCATAACTAGATTTTATGGAAGTGAGGGGGGTGTTAGTTTTTGTTCCTCTCGTCCACTATAGTTACTTCCATCTTGACAATTAGAGGAAGTGACAATTATCTGACCCTGTTCATCAGCTGGCTTTGGTGCTGGTGGTGGTAGATGACTGTGCTTCCCTAAACTTTTTTGGTTGTCTGATGAAGTACTCTGAACAAGCAAAATTAGCAGCTCATTATCACTAATAACATCGCCTGTAATTGTCACTAACAGCTCACTGCTTTCCCAACCATGTCTGCTGGTTGTGAATTGACCAATTTTCGGCGCAGGAGGTGGAACATGAGCGTGCCTCTTAAGTCTTCTTGGTTACTTTGTGAAGCTGTTGATCGTAGTTGAACAAATAGAGAAAAGCTACGGCTCAATTATATAAAAACATAAAAAGAATTTATCCTACAAAAGGTTCTATCAAAACTCTAGATAAAAAAATTAGCTATTCATAATAGTATGTAAAACTACAATACTAAAAGTCATACCCAACAATGAAAAATAGGAAGAGGAAGGGAAAAACTCGTAGAAGAATTATCCGCCTTGCTCCCAATGTGTTCTTGCCTCCTTAGGTCGAATCTATGTCCAAAATATGTCCCCCTCTCTTTCTTGGCCGGCTTCCTCGGTTTAATATAGGGTTTAGGGCTTAAAATCCCGTGTTTTGAACATAAGTCCCTGAAATTTCCGCCTCCAGCCACGGTTTTGCCGCGGTCACGGTGGAACCGCGGCCAAACATGCCCTCTGATTCTTCAATTGTCTGCGACCATCTTCTACCGCGGTTCTGCCACGGTCGCGGAAAAACCGTAGTTTTTCACCCTGTTCCGTTTGGAATTTGGAAAAATATAGAACATGAAAGTTGTAGCCCTTTGAGTTAGCTTTCCAACCATATATTGTGGAGCCCAAATGGAGTTCTGAGCAAAACGTTATGTCTATTTTACTAGACAGTGCACAATATGCCTCCTCAAGTCTTCGTTCGTACTTAATTATCAAATTTGACCCCCGAACACGATCCCGGCTTAATTCCTTGAGCTTTTACTCAGACTTCAAAGCTTCAAATCACTTAAATTCATTCCATAACATCTATATAGCTCGGAATCACACCTACAAGGCATAAAAAACACTATTAGTGCAAAACACTAGCGATTAAAGCGCAAACTCAATTAAAGTGCAGTAAATTCGAGTGTAATAAGCGACTAAAATATGCAATTATAGCCTATCATCAACACCCCACACTTAAACCATTGCTCGTCCTCGAGCAATCAAACTACACTGTTTTATAGACACGACCTTTTCAAACAATTCTCCTAACTCATCACACCAAGAGTATTTAAAATAGACTAAGCACAAAAGCGTAACATCTTCACCTCAAAATTTGACACACAAGTACCACACGTTATTCACAACTCACCCACTTACTCTAATATAGAGGTCACTGACATTACCTTTCCTTCATGAATCAAGTGCCCTCACACAACAAAAGAGAGTAGTTCCACACAATAAAATTTAAGAACACTTAGGAACTCAAGATAGAAAGAATTCACTCACTCTCAGAAATAACATTCATATGCCACAAAAGCTGCACCATAAGCTTGCCCGTAGTGTACTACTCCACTAATCGAGCTCATTCAATCTTGGATCAATTGGAACTTTATTTGGTTGTAATGCAGGCTACGGGACGGGTAGGATACATTTAGATATAAGAGTGACTACACCTCCCTAAGCACTTTAATACATATACTTTAACATTCAAACCCCATACTTATGTCAAACCAAACTCCACCTTCACATCAATGTAAATTACCCCATTCTTCTTTAAGCACACTTACGTCAAGAACCACCACTTATCAAGGAATTTTTTTTTACAACAATCCAACTATATTTTTTTTCAATTCAAGTGGCTCTTCCTTTTTCAAAACAGTGCACCTTTCTCCTTATTCAATTAGTTCCACTCAAAAGCCAAACCAACCACCCCACACTTTAACTTTTACAAAGTTCATAAACAATTCAAATGCTCATGAGAAGTTACAATGGTTCAAATAGATGGTTAATTCGAACAAATGGGTAAGGCTTGTAATGTGGTTGCCAAAGAAACAGGATTACAGGCTCAAAGGGGTTAACTACGATACATAATAATTAGGCGGGTAAAATATACATATCTGGCTCAACAAAGAAATGCCTATATCACTTCCTAGACTGAATAAAACTACTATTTCGCTTTGCAAACACACGGGGCAAGTTCTAGGTATCAAATGCAATGCACAGAATATCACAAAACCTTACACACACATGGCACATAACTCACTCAGGATTGGATTAATCAAGACACCCTAGTCAGAGCAGTTAAGCAAATTTAAGATCATACAATTTAAGGTACTTATACAAGAGTCAAAAACTGAGCCTAAGCGTCACAGCCAAAGTACTCACTATTCTCAAGGCATAACAAAGTCAAGAGATATTTCTTCATTTCAAAACAAAACACAATGGCTCCTTTTCCCCAAAAAAAAAAAAACTAACTACACCCGGTTCAAATAAAACCCTTGGAAAAGAACCGTGGTTTAAAGAAAAACCAAGGGGTAATTGCTACACTACCTAACAAAAAAAAATCTTTTTGGTATTTTCTTTAGACTTACTTCCCTCAAGAAAACTGTCTAGAAGATCCGTCATCAGGAAAAGTCCAATCTTTTAAAAAAAAACAAACACAGCTAAAGTAGCATGAAAAACCACCCAGACAATCTCCTCACCCCACACTTAAAATTGTGCACTGTCCCCAATGCACATCCATACATACAAGAAGGTAAAAGAATCTCCCTGGTAGGCCAAAGGCCGAAGCACTAGCAGCTCATGGGGTACTCAGACTTCTCCCAGCTTGGTCCTTCGTGCGGGTACCTCACACTTAGTTCCAACCATTTCATTTGTTGGTGCATCCTTCCAATACCTTTGCTTTCCATGCTCCTAGAAAATAAAAAAATTGACACTACAAAAATAATATAATAAAAAAAATATAAAAAAAAATAAAAGAAAGCAATAAAGCTGGGTTGCCTCCCAACGAGCGCTTGATTTAACGTCGCGGCACGACGTGAATCACTTTCTGCCTCCACTTTGAACTTATGAATCGGACCCCAAGTTTTGATTCTGCTCTATGATCATGCTCCTGGGGTGGTGGAACGAATCTGGCTGGCCCAATAAAATAATGTAGTATTCTGCACTTCTTGGCCTTTAGATGAGGTGTGTAATCCCGATTTTCTTGCAAGAAGAATTCCAGAATGTAAGCACTTTGTTCCTCATTCCTTGACTCCTCAAATGGCTCGGACGACTCTATTTCCATATCATCATCTAAACACAATGTGGAAAAATGCTTGGAGTGAGGACCCATGCGCTCAACTACATGAACATTGGGACTATCTACATTCTCAACACTAATGACAATAGAGTGAACTAAATATGTATCCTCAATATCATTGGTTGACTCTAATATCTCTTCTACAACATCGACATCCTCAAAATCTAGTGCGATTGATTGTTGGTGTTCTACTCTAGCCTCCTCCTCTAGCTCATCAATTTTTGTATCTAATTCACGCTCTTCTTGGATACTATTCACAATATTGGCTTGTTGAGCATTAAAAACTTCAACCAGTTGACTCATGTGAACTTTCAAGTTGTGAATAGTTTCCTCCTGCCTTTCTATCCGCAATAGTAATTTACTCTGTTGTTCCAAAATGCATTTTAACATATCTTCGAGCTTCTTTAGGTCAGCTTCCCTAGGTTCTTTGTTCCTATTAACTTCACCAGAAAAAAAGAACCATCAAAGTAAGGGGTTGGGGAAGGTAAGAAATATAAGCACAACCGTGAAAGTGACCATCTTGACCACCACACATATCACACACATTCCACACATAAGATTGAGTTGGTGCACAAAACTCGCTCTCAGGAATATTTTGATAATTTTGCCCTGGGTGGTTTCCTTCACAATATGCATAAGGAGGATTAAAAGTAGAATTACCAACATCTAAATTCTCATAATTCCATGATGCCATGTTTCTCAAAAAAAAAAAAAAACTAAAATTAAAAAAAAAATCAAATAATAAAATAAAAGTTCAAACTTGAAACCTAGCAATATGTACACCTACAACTACACCGTTAGTTCCCGGCAACGGCGCCAAAATTTGATCGTAGTTGAACAAAAAGAGAAAAGCTACGGCTCAATTATATAAAAACATAACAAGAATTTATCCTACAAAAGGTTCTATCAAAACTCTAGATAACAAATTAGCTATTCATAATAGTATGTAAAACTACAATACTAAAAGTCATACCCAACAATGAAAAATAGGAAGAGGAAGGAAAAAACTCGTAGAAGAATTCTCCGCCTTGCTCCCAATGTGTTCTTGCCTCCTTAGGTCGAATCTATGTCCAAAATATGTCCCCCTCTCTTTCTTGGCCGGCTTCCTTGGTTTAATATAGGGTTTAGGGCTTAAAATCCCGTGTTTTGCACATAAGTCCCTGAAATTTCCGCCTCCTGCCGCGGTTTTGCCGCGGTCGCGGTGGAACCGCGGCCAAACATGCCCTCTGATTCTTCAGTTGTCCGCGACCATCTTCTACCGCGGTTCTGCCGCGGTCGCGGAAAAACCGCAGTTTTTCACCCTGTTCCGTTTGGAATTTGGTAAAACGTAAAACAGGAAAGTTGTATCCCTTTGAGTTAGCTTTCCAACCATATATTGTGGAGCCCAAATGGAGTTCTGAGCAAAAAGTTATGTCTATTTTACTAGACAGGCGCAATATGCCTCCTCAAGTCTTCGTTCGTACTTAATTATCAAATTTGACCCCCGAACACGATCTCGGCTTAATTCCTTGAGCTTTTACTCAGACTTCAAAGCTTCAAATCACTTAAATTTATTCCATAACATCTATATAGCTCGGAATCACACCTACAAGGCATAAAACACACAATTAATGCAAAACACTAGCGATTAAAGCGCAAACTCAATTAAAGTGCAGTAAATTCGAATGTAATAAGCGACTAAAATATACAATTATAGCCTATCATCAAGCTGATTCTGGGGTTGGAGGTAGTGGAACCGGCCTTCCATAACTAGATTTTACCACCTTCTGCTAATGTTGCTTTTCTGTAGCACCACCAAACATAAAGTTAGTCTACGTACGTGATTCACTTATAACTAGACAAGCCAATGAATTAAGTGCATGCACAAGGAAATAAAACAAAATTCATAAATTCTGGGGTTAATTACTCAATACCGAAATTGTGTTAGAATGCCGCTGTGTTTCTCTGTTGCCTCCTCTAAGAGAACTCTATCTCAAAAGTCAAAATGACAATTTGCTGGGACGAAGCAAATAAATTCCAGCCTTGTTTATTGATGTTCCTACAACCGTTTAAAACCGAAAAAATAAATCGGAAATAACCTAACCGAATTTTGAAAAAACCGCATCGAACCGTAAATACTTTGGTTTGATTTGGTTATTAATATATCAAAGCCGAAAACCGATAAACCGAACCGTACTTTCATAATAACCGACCGAACCGACCGACGCCCACCCCTAAGTGGAGGTCCTACCGAAGGACGTCTCGCTCGATAAAGAGTGGGTGATGAAGGTGAACGCGGGAATGGATGCCGTCGAGATCTTTGGCCAATACTTGGGGAAGGTGGAAGGCACCCTAGTGTTCTTGAGGGACACACTCTTGAGGAGATTGAGAGTATCCAAAATGACTTGGAGGGACATACAAAAATTGAGATTGAGCTAAGGCAAACCATCACTTCCTTGAAATGCAGACACATGGAGGCTTTGAGTACTATCGTTGTTGTCAAGGCAAAGATAGAGTCACCCTAGGAGCATGTCGATGCTGGTGTGACCGAGGCAGAAAACAATGTTGTTGTGACAAGAGAGGCAAAGATCGAGGCTCCCAAACCATCGCTGTTCAAAGGTGTTTGTGATGCACAAGAAGTGCAGGACTTCCTTTGGAACTTGGAGAACTACTTCAAGCTCGGCAAAGTGAGAGACGACTAGGCCAAGATCAACACTGTTGTGTTGTACCTCTTAGAGATTGCCACACTATGGCATCGTCGAAGTGTGCTGACATGGAGAAGGCGCTGCATGATTGAGACGTGGGAGAAGTTCAAGAAGGAGTTGAAGAAATAATTCTACCCGGTGAATGTGGTGTACGAGGCTAGGGGGAAGCTAAGGGAGCTTTGACAGACGGCCACAATTCGGGAGTATTTGTGCGAGTTCACTACCTTAATGCTGCAATCCTGTCATGGCTCGAGGAAGATTCCCTCTTTTACTTTATGAATGGGTTGCAAAATTGGTCAAAGCAGGAGCTAAGAAGACATCAAGTAGCCAACGTGGACGAGGCCATAACGGTAGCCGAGTCGGTTGCTGACTTCAAGATGGAACCTTCCAAGTATAAAGAAGGCAACACCGAGAAGGGTGGGGGAGATCATGACAAGGACAACGGAAAAAGGCATAGCCGAGGTATACAAGGGCAATAGCAAAAGGCCATCCCATAATAGACAAGGTACAAGAGAAACGACAATGGGCCGGAAAATTGTAGCAAGTACGTGCCAGGGAGGGTGCTACTTTTGTAAAGAATCACATCGGGAAAGTGAATGCCCAGAGTTGGGGAAGCTTGCAATAATGATCAGGAACTTTGCTTAGGCACACAAGGGTGACACAGGAAGGACTGTCTGCATTGGGGGGATGCGCTTGGAATCTAAGTCGAAAGTAGGGAATTCCAAAGCCTATCTTGGCGCATTACAAATGGAGCATGGCGGTAGCAAGAAAAGTTGGACGGACTTAGTTGAAGAGGAAGGTGAGTTACAAAGGCTGAGACCACGAAGGGCATTCAAATAGGGAGTGGAAGCATAGACCCGATACTTGAGAAGCTGCTAGACTTGGTCGAGTCATGGGGATATTCAGGCCAAGAGCAAGGAGAGGCATCCGATGGGCGGTGGATCAAGGTCATCATTGCTATCCTTCAAAAGTACAAACGGAGCAACAAGAAAGTTGACCAACACCTTGTGACATGGGAAGGCGAACTGCTCGATAGGGCATCATGGCTAACAGACAAAGATCTCTAGCGACGAAAAGGCGAGATGCGCACGTACGTGTAAATGCTTTGTGCCGAGGGCAGCACAAAATTTGGTGGGGGAGAGTGTCATGACCTGCCACATCATCATGCCCCGTGGGTACCATTTGGCATATATTTTTTCTATATGAAAAGCTTACACAGGAAAGAGGCTAGTAATTGTAGGAAGGTTCTAGAGAAATAGAGAGGTTTCCCTAGGAAACCCTAGAACCCTATGGATTTGCTAGGAAAGTCCTTAGAAGATTCTAGCTATGTAGAGAATTCTAGAGAGGGGACTTACTTGTAAATAATAAGGGACTTGTCTAATAATTTTTATTTACTCACTAGCCCCTAGGTGACTATTATATAAAGGAAAATATTCATTTGTAACTCATCAAGCAAAACAATCAAGTTCTCTACGATAAAAAGCGTCATTTGGCAAATTTCTCATGTCTTTCTAATCTAATATTCTTTAACGATCTTGAGTGTAGTATTTTAGGCTGACTTGGCATAGCAAGATCGTGAGGGAGTTGTGCAAATATGTGAGCAAATTGTCAAGTGTCGCACGTGCGCTTAGTTTAAGTCTAAGGACGTGAAATAAAGGATCCGTTGGCCATAGATTTTGCCAAAAAAAAATTTAAATTCTTTTTGGCAAATACATGTTTGTTCATAAAATTTATCCATATTTTGATAAATTTTCATATCCCAAAACCAGCTCAAGAGCAGGTTTTGGCCCAAAATATTACTATTACATTTTTTTAAAATTTTAAAAATTGCCCCAAACATTTGTATTTTATAAAAGAGCCCACCATTTATTATTTTATAACATGTTGTTTCGTCTTCTCAGTCATATGATAGTGTATTATGTAGTTCATTATAAAGATAATAATTTGTACCAAATTTATTTATGTTCAGGACTATGGTTTGTGATAACGATAATGAATGTTATTGATGAAGGTACTATTGGGTATTTGTGATAGTTTTTAGAACTTGTGGGTATAAGTCATATTTCATGTTTTTCAAAAAAAAAAATGAAATATGTTTTGAAAACTGATGTCCAAACACATTTTCATCTTCAAATCAGACTTCACCCAAATCAAATTTTGCAAAACAAATTTAAGAATCTATGCCAAACGCTAGCAAAGATAAAAAAAAATTTGGCGTCGGATTAAAATCAAGTAATGTGTATTCATACTTTAATTTATTGTTATCAAAACTAAAATTACTTGAGTCAGATAGGTTTTTTTCCATTTCCGTGTTGTCTCTGTTTTCCTTCTTCCCTATTGCGTCTCTCTAAGAATACCGGAGGGAATAAGAAGAAAAGAGCACTCTGTTCTGTCTTATAGTCAGTTTGGTCAAGCTTTTTTTTGAGCCAAAAGATTGAGGTATTTGGTCAAGCTTTTAGATGGAAAAAAGTACTTTTGAGGAGAAGTAGAAGCAGTTTTTGAGAAGCACAAAAAGGTAGCTTCTCTCCAAAAGCACTTTTGATAAAAATACACTTAGAAGCAGTGTTCAAAAGCTTGGCCAAATACTAATTACTGTTCAAAAGTATTTTTCAAAACAACTAGCCAAACATAAACTGCTTCTCCCCAAAAATACATTTTAAAAAATATTTTTAAGAAAAACACTTATTAAAATAAGCTAATTTTAAAAACTTGGCCAAACAGGCTATTAACTCTCCTAAGTCCCAAATGCTCTAAAAACACCATTTCTATTTTTAGCAGCAAAACTTCTGAATAAACTATCTATAAGCTCTAAGATGTTACGTCACCCATTTCCCCTATCTACCTTCCAAAAATAGCAATCCCTTTCGTTCTCTCCCGATTCCCCATTTCCCTTGTCTACCTTCCAAAAATAGCATCTATAGTATATATATGCGGTCAGCATTCTGTACTTAATCAAATAGCCCCTTTGTTCTATTATAGTATTATTTTATGTGACACTATCTTTTTGTTAGTCCCCTTTACAAAGAATATCATTCATTTTTAGAAATAATGAATTTTAAATTTTTTATTTTATCTGTAATGACATGTTTATAATTATAAAAATATCATAACAGGTTTAAAATCATAAATTTTTAAAATTTATCTTTCTTTTTCAAAAAAAAAAAAAACGAGAAGCGTGCCGATCAAACTCTGCCGTATAAATTAAACAGAGGAAATAGTTAATCTTAATGATTCAAGTTGACTCTTACTTCATAATTTAGGCCCCGTTTGGCTATGAGTTTTGTCAAAATAAATTTGGAATTTATTTTCAAAACTCATATTTGGCCATAAATTTTGTCCATATTTTGCCAAAATTACAAATCTCAAATCTCAAATCCCAAAATAGCTATTGAGATGATTTTGGGCCAAAATCCTAAAACTTGGAAATTATATACATGTTTTTTCAAAATAAAGTTGGAAAATATATTTTAAAAATATATGTCCAAACATATTTTCATCTTCAAACCAAACTTCACCCAAATCAAATTTTTCAAAATAAATTTAGGATCTATGGCCAAACAGTAGCTTAGTTAAATGATGAAAATTTAGTTTAAAAGACAGATATTAACCCTTCAAACTTTGAAGTTCAATCACTTGTGTGTTAAATAATTCTTACATTTCTTATCTCTCCTCCTTGGAACCCGCGTTGTGTTTCTGTACAGTCTCAACTCTTTCTTCACACGGCGGAGTTTATATTGTCATTACATACTCTCTATTAGTAGAAATCAAATCTACTTTGGTTTTTCCGAAAACCCTTTTTGCTATATCCAAACATAATACTGAAGGATACGTAGAATCCTTTGAAATTTTTTTAATACGGAATGAGTATTGTAAGTAACAGAGTGATGTTTCTATCAGGATCTATTGAGATTCAGCCTTTATCGCTCTGATTTATCCAAAAGAAAATTGGGGAACGATTTTATACTTTGATAATTTGAGGCTTCTGTAGCAGCTAGTGCAATAACTTATTGAGTGATTTATGTTTGTTGGACATCTTCAATGTCTTCACATATAGATGAAACATTCAACAATGCAATGGAGATGATGAATTTTGAAGCATATGCCGGATGGTGCTCTAGCCCCCATGCTATAGAGCAAATGTTTGCCTCTTATCCATCATTTTCGCCGATTAATCCAATGTCCATCAATTATGCACCTTTTGAACAATTGAATTATGAACAACAGTTTCCCTGTGAAGGGGAAAATTGGATGTTTCAGCAGAAGAATGATGACCAGTTTCGCGACGAGGCTGATTATGTTACTGATACTGACAACTGTATAATCCCAAAGTCACCTTGTCAATCACTTCCAGAGCGAATGCTCAAGGCATTAGAACTATTTAAAGAATCATCTGGTGCGGGAATCTTGGCTCAGGTTTGGATTCCAATCAAGAATGGTGATGATCAGTACATTTTAAGCACCTGTGAACAGCCATTTCTACTTGATCAAGTTCTATCTGGATATCGAGAGGTATCCAGGAAATTCACTTTTGATGTGGAAATGAAACCAGGATCTTTTCCAGGTCTTCCTGGTCGGGTTTTTACCTCGAGAATACCCGAGTGGACATCAAATGTTCAGTACTATAGAGAGGCCGAGTATTTACGTGTACGATATGCAGTTGACAATGAAGTCCGTGGATCAATTGCTTTACCAGTTCTAGAGGATGATGGACATGATTCGCAGTGTTGTGCAGTACTAGAACTAGTCACTACAAAAGAGAAGCCAAATTTTGATTTGGAAATGGGACATGTTTCCCGGGCTCTACAGGTTCTTGCTTTAATTCTATCAGTTCCTTTGTTTTTCGTTGCAGAAGTACCTTTTCCACTGAGAGAGAATTAATTTCAGCGTATTGAGGATAAAAATAGATGATCCAAAATTGTAATATCTGCCTCAGAATATATTTTGGAACCTGTTTAAAAGCTTGATGAGCAGGCTAATAGTCTTTGCTTAAAGTATAACTTCTGGCTACTAGGCTTTTCCTTTTTAGTCTTTTAGTTTTTCCTTTTTCGGAGTGTGTTGGTCATAATAAGTATCGATGGATGAAGTTTAGATCAAATATTATTGTCTTTAAGTACCTTTGATTGGATATCCAGAGCTTTCAAAAGAAAAGAAAACGTGATTTTGCAAATGAATTAATTGTTTCAATAATTTCTTCCAATATAGTGTATGACTAAACATCATATTGTAAATTTTCACTTCCATTTTTTTCTGGTGATGCTCGTGATGTACAGTAATTAAGTTCTTTCCTGTCAGCAGAGAAAATATATTATGTTTTAGTTGGATATGTAGCCCAGTTATCTTTGCTCTTGTGTATGTCAAGAGACACAAAGGGGCAGTTTTGGTTGATCAAATGTCGATCTTTATGTGTTAGTTCATAGCTGGCCTGGTCGAAAGTTTATGCTGATGATCATCTCTTAATCTATTTTAATTGTATCCTCAAGAAAAAAATTGGTTTAAGATTACTGTGTGGTCATTTTGCAGGCCGTAAACTTAAGGAGCACAACACCTACTCGATTTACTTCCCAGGTAATACTCAATGTCTTAATCCCATCTGTGATCTATGCCATTTCTTTTTGTTTTGGAATATTTTGTTCCCTTCTAATTTTGCTTCCTTGCAGAGTCTCTCCAAGAATCAAAGAGCTGCTTTAGCTGAGATAAAAGATGTTCTACGAGCAGTTTGCCATGCTCATAGGTTGCCTCTTGCTTTGACGTGGATTCCCCGTATTTGTACAGGAGGATGTATTGCAAGCTCAGATGAAAAAAGTGTATTATGTGTTGAGAATACGGCATGTTATGTGAGGGACAAGGAGATGCACGGATTTCTTCATGCATGTATGGGACATGATCTCGAGGATGGACAAGGTATTGTTGGGAAATCTCTCCAATCCAACCATCCCTTCTTCTATCCTGATGTGAAAGAGTACCATATAAGTGAGTATCCACTTGTTCACCATGCACGGAAGTTTGGTCTAAATGCTGCAGTTGCTATCAGATTACGTAGTATATTCACCGGTGATGATGATTACGTATTGGAGTTCTTTCTTCCTGTCGATATAAAGGGAAGCAACGAACAACAGCTTCTCTTAAATAACCTCTCGCGTACCATGCAGAGAATTTGCAAAAGTCTGAGGACAATATCAGATGCTGAATTAGTTGGACAAGGGGGTGCAAATTGCGGGTTACAGAGTGAATCAGTTCTGGATTTAACACCAATTGACTTGTCAAGGAAGATTTCTCAGCATTCATTATTAGGCAGAACTTTAGATTTGAGTAAAGCAACTTTAGACGTATGTGATTCAGAAATAGCTGGAATGGAAGCTGATGGTTCTCGCGAACAGGTACATCACTTAACTCAACTTCCTCACCTTTATCTAGCCTATGCTCCCCTAGCTTATTTGGTGGACTATGTTTTACTCTGCTTAAGGTCTTAACTTGTTCTATTTTTATAATGTGCTCTTCAGAATCTTTTTTTTCCCCACCCTTTTTACGTGTTCTTGAGTGAATGTCTTTCGCTCTTGAGAAATGTGTTTCAGTAACTCATACTTTATGTGCTCCTAGGCAAGTTATGTTCATTCTATATGTTTTCAAATTGTGATCATCTTTTTTGTCCATCAATACTGAAGTTATTGCATTTTATTTTGTAGACAAGGAGTGCACCAAGAAGACAGAAGGAGAAAAAAAGAAGCGCGGCGGAGAAACATGTCAGCTTGAGTGTTCTTCAGCAATACTTCTCTGGGAGCCTCAAGGATGCTGCCAAAAGCATTGGTGGTAAGAATTCACGCTCTCATCAAGTGGAAACAATTATTTAAACGTTATGTTGGTATGTTTCACGTTCCATTGGATTGCGATTTTCTGATTCTGAGAGATACCTTGCAAAATCTTAATGGACCTTGTCAGATTTTTGTGGCCGTCCCAAATTGGGGCTAATATACACGTACTGAGTAACATCTCTTGTCCCTCTATTTTCCTTCTAACGTGATTTTGGGCTCTAACCCATACATCCAAACTCTCCTATCACGAGTCGAATATGCTATTTTTCTTTGTGCCAATTCAATTTTAATTAAATGTATCGGTTAGTAGCGCCTGGAATTTAGGCGACAGCTTAATTAAGCCAAAAGTTTAGCTTACCCCCAAAGGAAAAACAAATGGAGACAGAAGAAAAAACATTAGGTTAACTATGGGCTGTTCTTCAGTGATTTTCTTAAAAGAAAAGTGTTATATCAAAGGATGCAGACTCTTTAAGGTTTAAAAAGAGTGGTACGTATAAAACTGTTTGAACTTGAAAGCACAAAATTGACGACCTTGCAAACGATGGTATAACAGTTTTTCTTGTTATGTTTTTTGTAGTGTGTCCAACTACATTGAAAAGGATATGTCGGCAACATGGGATCCCAAGATGGCCATCCCGAAAAATAGGCAAAGTGAATCGTTCTTTAGTAAAGATACAAACTGTGCTTAAATCAGTCCAAGGGATAGAAGGAGGATTCAAATTTGATCCAGCCACTGGAGGTCTAGTTGCAGCAAGCTCTATCCTTCAAGATTTTGACTCAGAGAAATGTATCCTCTTTCCCTGCAAAGATATCTGTGTGAAAAATCCGGATTCCCTTTTTCAGGATGATGTGTCTGTCCTCCAAACTTCATGCATTGACAACCACGAGTCTGTGGTGAAAATGGAAGAGGATACACATGTGGATGGAAACCAACTAGCAGAGTCAAACAGTCCATTTTCTGGATTTTGTCATGGCTGCAAATTGGCCGCATTAGATGCAGGGTGGCCTGTATGTCAGGACAAAATGCAATGTACCAACTCTAGAAATGTGTCACTAGGTTCTTTCTGTACGAAAGAAGGATGCAGGAGTTGTCGTTTGAGCACAAGCAATTTAAAGTTGGACAATTCCGGCTGCCATTTCATCAGTCGCTTCCTACATTCCATGCCTGACATTGATGATGTTGAGACAAAAACTAGAGCAAGTAACGAAATGGATGGAGATGATGTTGTTATGGAACATAACAAAGGAAGTTCTTCAGGCATGACAGATTTGTCCAATGTGTCCGGTTCAATGATGAATGGCAGTTCATCAAGCTCCCACAGTTTTGGTGAACGAAAGCATACCAAAGTTAAGGCAAGCAGTGAAGATGGTGCGTCACAAATTACCATAAAAGCTACTTACAAGGAAGATAGAATCCGATTTAAATTTGATCCTTCAGCAGGGTGCTTTCAACTCTATGAAGAGGTTGCAAAGAGGTTCAAACTGCAGACCGGGGCGTTCCAGCTCAAGTATCTTGACGATGAAGAGGAATGGATGATGATGGTAAATGAAGAAGACTTGCACGAGTGTCTTGAGATACTCGATTCTGTTGGTACTCGTAGCGTAAAATTTCTTGTGCAAGATGTATCATGTGCTATAGGTAGCTCAGGCAGCAGCACCAGTTGCTTTTTGACAAGTGGCTCTTAGTTATACAGTGCAGAGAAGCTTCTTGTGTTGTATGGTCTTGGCAGGAATACTCCATCAGAGCCGTGGAGGATTTCAAGTATATATGGATCAGCTGTTGGTTCAGTAGAGCTCTTTGTTCTACTATCACTTTTATGCAGTTGATATCGAGTCATCGATACTTGATCCCAGCAAGAGATCCTGATAAGAAAAACTGAAGTCCATAAGAGGATGCACTAATAGAAGCATAGTCGGCCAAAATCATTTGTTAATATGTTATATATGTTGTGTATAGGTGAGATAAGTGTCAGGTAATTGTAAGAGTTTAAAATAGTTAAGGCACTGCCTCGGCTGGTAAAAACTGTTAGTTTAAGATAATGCTTAAAGGTAATGGTGAAAAGTAACCTTTAATAGTCTTTCTATAAGAAATACAAAAAGTTGTCCCTTCTGATGTTAGGATATTTCTCCTTTGTAACATTAGTCACAATGTCATATCTTTGCATGAACATGAAAAACAAATATTCGCATTATGTATTTCACCAAATAAAAAATGAAATACTTTTTGCTGTGCTTAAGATTAATCCATACAAAAGAAAGACTCTCTATGCTACATATTTTCTTAAATAACCTATTTTGCACTTGATACTCACTTTAGGCTCTCATACCTTACTTCGAAGTTTAGCGACCATCAGTGATTATCAACAATGTTTAACAATGTTATTTTTCTATTCAATATCTTTTACAGCTGTCAAGAATTCAAATTAACTAATTTTTTTATTTTAATATTTCGTGTCATATTTTCTCTATCAAATTAAATATTTGACCATTATCCTGATGATTTCATATCAACATTTTGAATTCCATTTTCAATTACATGTTACTATATAAAGTTGTACAGAAGGAGTAGTTTTTTTTTTTTGGTTCCTGTTTTAGTTCTTTGGTTTTATTTGTTCGGCAAGATCTTAATATCGGTAACATATTAGCTTAAGTTGCATCCACTTCATAGATAATTGGAAAGTCGATATACATCTAGTAGTGTCATGTGAGCAAGTCAGGTCAAGTTTGGACGGGTTAAAGTAATAAATAGATGGAAAAAAATAAATGGCCGGTGAAAAAAAAATAACAGAGATAAAATCTGGAAAAAAAATATCGTATAGTTCACTAAAATTTTCAGGGAAAAAAAATTGATATTTGACTCAAATATCATGAAGATATAAAGTGAAATGACAAAAAGAGAGGATAAAACATACCTTGTGGCTTGTGAATCAATTTAGTTTCAATAGTAGGACTAGGAGTATAGGTTTGAATGTTACTTCATACTTGTAACTGTTTTCAAAGGGTTGGAAGGTCCAAGGTCAATATTTTGAATGTTCTGTTATTTATAGATTTAATATATAAAGTATAAATTTAAATTTATTCAATTCGATTTGATAATTGTTCGTTTTAAAAAAATATACTCTAATTATTCGATACAATTATTGAATTACATTGAAAAGTATAATTTTGTTACAAAAATCTAATAATCAGTTCAACAGATCCAGTTAGGTCAATTTAATTGGTTTTCAAAGCATGTTAAAACCCCTAATCTTAAGAACCATCTTGACTTTGAATAAAAGTATCCATCGTTTTTATTTTCAAATTCAAAATTGAGTTATTTGCTTTAGATATCCTTTCTTCCCGATTTAGAAAGCTTTTTAAAAGGCGAAATATATAAAATGGTCTTTTTAAGTTATCCACAACGATCATTTAAACAATCATGTTTCAAGTAATAGTCAGAAAAAATATGCCTCGTAAACACCTAAGTCCAACTAATCGTATTCGTGAGTCACCTTTGCCAATAGCGTGTCAAATAGACTAATTTAAGAACAACGCGTAAAATTTAATTTGACACACGTAATTAACAAAAAAATACATTTAAAGAAAAAAAACCTTTTTCCTACTTTTTACTAGACCAGTCTCCCCCCCCCCCCCCTCCTCCCAGGACCTGCCGGAGGGTCAAGTCACTAAAGCAAAGGCTTTAGGCCCCCGGCCTTTGATGCCCCATTTTTTTTAATTAATGACGTAGCTCCTATAGTTAATTTTTCTTAACAAAATATTAATATTGACTATTGTTTGGTAAAAAAGAAAAGTATAGGATTTTTATTAAAAAATGCAAGAGAACTATTTAGCCATGTGATTGATGGTGACCGTTGAAATTTTCATTCTAATAATCAATATTCTTTTTCTTCTTCTTTCTCATAAGTAATAAAACTTGTATTGTCTACTTTTTTGTTCACTCCGTTAAATTATTTATTCTCTCAAAAATAGGGCAAGGGCATTGAATAAATTAAATTGTGCATTTTTTTCTTTAAAGTTTTCAATCATTGCAACAAGCAAATTGAAGCAGTGAAATCTTGTAGTGACATCAAGTTATCAACTTCTAGAATCAAGTTATATTATTCTAAATTTTCTATTATCTTATAATTATATTTTACATCTGGTAAATTTTACTTATAGGCTATTACTTTTTATCGAATATTAGGATCAAACGTGTCAACCAAAAATTATAAATCAAATTACTCAAAACACACACAAAAAAGGGGAGAAAAACTAATCTTCAATACAATCTCAAAAAGAAGCGATCTAACCAGTGCCTTAAGCAAAATTAGATGAATTGAATAAATTGGCAAGTGAAAAAAATATAAAAAGAGAATCAATGGTAAAAACTTATTAACAACGTTGCATCTTCAAAAAACAAGAAAATTTACTTTAAATAAAACGAAAAATGGCCAAAAATGTCCTCCCGACTATTCGATTTGGTACGAATATGCCCTCCATCCACCTATTGAGCCAAAAATGCCCCTCCATTATCTTTCTGGCTCACTTATGCCCCACAACTAATGGTCAATGCCACACAAAAAAAATATTTACTTAAACTACACGTAGAAACTTTTTATTGGTCCAATTTTAAACCATGACCCCAATTAAATAAACCCACCCTTAACCCATTTTTTTAGCCAACCCAAAAATTTGACCCGCCTTAAAAAATGGCAAAACTCTTGATTGTCAAAAAAATTAAATTACGCATCTTTCCAGTTCTACCACCATTATAGCTGCAATCATCCCCTGTCCTCCATAGCAATTACGCTGCCACCATATTTTTAGTCTAGGGGCAATTTTGGTCCTTTTTCATATTTTTATCATCTTCTTCATTTTACATTTACCATTGGAGCTGTCATTTTTCGAAAATGTTCGTCAAAAGACCTTAATTTTCACATTCAAATATTACTTACAATGGTAAACCTTTTTTTCTTCCTTATCACATAAGATAATCAAAGAACCCATTATGAATTCATGGGCTTTAAATTCCGGAATAGTCTAGTTTTTTCTTCATAATTTTTGTAAATTTTGCAAACTCTTAATAAATTGTTAGACTCAAATGGTAATTTATTGTATAAAATAAAAAATTTGTGGCCTAGGTACTTCTCCTTAAACAAAATCCTAATTTCACAACAAAAAAAGGACATCAAATCGGAAAAAAATTAAAGATTTTCTAATCGGACCCGTTCGATTAGGTCCGATTAGCATAATGTTGTTATTATTCGAAAATGGAATAATGGAGCAAAATGAGAATAATGGTTGTGGTGGCAGCGCGGTTGTTATGGAGGAAAGAAGGGGGGAGGGGGAGTGGCAGCTGTTAGCCCATTGACAAAGTTCCTCGGCATATGTGGGTTGTGACAAGGATTTTCATGATGGCCTTGGCACACAACCTGAAAAATGTGGCAACATCATGACGGGCAGCTCGGCATGACGGACTATGCGGGGTGGACAAACGCACCTTGAACGGATGCAAGGCGCATTTTACATGGACGTGCGGGTTGGACTAACAATGGCAAGGCAAAGCCAAGTCAAAGCATGGGCCAAGACATGACAAGGAAAGGCAAGGAAAGCAATGACATTGATGTGGGCAGATTTGATCAAGTTGAGGGCGACTTGACATAAGCGGGCAGTTGTGGCAATGGGCGTGTACGGCTAAGTCAATGGGCGGTAAGTTGTGTCCATGACATTGGGGCGGAGCAATGTCAAAGGGCAAGGCTGGGTGCAATGCCAGCCTTGGGCGTGCAGCGGCTGGGCAAAACAAGCACATGCAATGCACAAGCAGTGGTTACTGGGCACATGACAGGCAGTTGGCGGTTACAAACATATCCAAAGCGAATCAGATAACAACAAGCCAAAAAGAATAGAACCTAATTACAAGTACAGAGAAAACATTTTGTTTTCCTTCTTGTTGCCTCGTTGTAATCGTCCATTTTATTTATTACATATTTTTGGTTGCCTTCTGTGGGTGGATTGACTGCTTTAGGTAGACAATACTTACTTGATTTTCAGTCTTTGCAATTAGTGTTTTTTATCTTAAGATTTCGTCTATCCTTTTTTAATTTTCTGTTTGCACAGTGGTAGTTTATTAGACGAGGTAGATTCACTGCTCTAGTGCTTGTTTGCGTTGCTATTCTCCTAGTAGCGCCTTTGTGGTTTCTTAGCTCTCGGATTCCTAGCTTGTTTTCCTTTGTTCTCGCTATTTGTTTTTAGTGGCAGCGATTACTTAATACCTCTAGCTTATAGTGGCTGTAATGAACGATGTGAGAGTAAGGTCATGTCATCGGGTGAGGTTGGAGGTGGGGACTAGGGGTGGGAAGGGGGATTAGGGAGCCTTTAGGCTGAGAGTTGGGTCCTGGAACATAGGGATGTTGACAGGGAAGTCTATATAGTTAGGTAAGATTCTTCAGAAAAGGAAGATCAACATAGTGTGTGTCCGGGAGACTAGATGGAAGGTACTAAGGCACAAGATGTAGACGGGTTTAAACTATGGTACTCAGGAAGCGTTGAGGGTAAGAACGTGGTAGGTATTTTAGTTGACAGGGACCTCAGGGAGCTCGTGATCGAGGTTAGGAGAGTAAACGATAGGTTGATGAGTATTAAGCTTGTAGTTGGAGGGTTTACTGCAAACGTGATTAGTGCATACACTCCCCGGTAGGTTTAGACCAGGAGGTCAAGCATCAATTCTGGGAGGATTTGGACGAGGTGGTGCGTATTATCCCACATACCGAGAAGTTTCGCATGGCGGAGATTTCAACGGACATATTGGGGCTAGTGCTAAGGGTTATGATGATGTGCACGGCGGGTTCGATTTTGGGGATAGGAACGAGGGAGGTATTTCACTGTTGGATTTTTCTAGAGCTTTTGATTTGGTTATAGTTGACTCGAGTTTTTCGAAGCAGGAGGAGCACCTGGTCACATTTCAGAATTTGATGGTCAAGACTCGTAGTAATTACCTTCTCTAGAGGAAAATGTAATAAAGGTCTTTACAATGATATCAAGGTTATCCCAGAGATCACCTCACGACCCAGCATTGACTCCTAGTTATAAACTTGGAGATCAAAAAGAGTAGGAGGAAGAGAGCGATGTGCAGGCAACCTAAGATCAAGTGGGGTAACTTGACCAAGGACAACACTTAGGATTTGGGGGAGAAGTTACTGGCTATGAGGTCCTGGAGGAGTAGGGGGACGCGACTAGTTTGTAGATCACGACACCGAATTGCATTAAAGAAGCTACTAGAGAGGTCTTAGGGGTCACGAAGGGCTTTTTTGGGGTCATAAAGAGGACTGGTGGTGTAATGGAGAGGTCCAAGGTAAAGTGGAAGCCAAGAAAGATGCTTATTTGAAGCTAGTGGAGAATACAGATGAGGAGAAAAGAAGGACTTATTAGGAGTGTTATAAAAATGCAAAGAAAGAGTTGAAGTTAGTAGTTACGACGGCTAAAAATGCGGCATTTGGTCGTTTGTACGAGGAGCTCGGGGGAAAAGGCGAGGATAAGAAGTTGTACCGATTGGCCAAGGTGACGGAGAGGAAGGCCCGTGACTTCGACCAATCCAAGTGCATCAAGGACGAGAATGACAAAGTATTGATGGACGAGGCACTTATTAGAAGAAGATGTCACACATACTTCCAGAAACTGTTGAACGAGGAGGGGAATAAAAGCATTGTGCTGGGTGAGTTGGAGCACTCCGAGAGTCGGCAGGATTTGGGTATTGTAAGCGGATTAAGTTAGAGGAGGTGGAATGGGCGATGTGTAAGATGTGCAGGGGCAAAGCGACGGGGGCCAGACAAAATCCTAGTGGAATTTTAGAAGAACGCGGGGCGAGCAGGCTTGGAGTGGCTCACCGGATTATTTAATGTTATTTTCAGGACGAAGAATATATCGGAAGAATGGAGGTGGAGTACGATGGTTCCATTGTAGAAGAACAAGGGTGATGTCGAAAATTGAAATAACTATAGGAGTATAAAGCTGTTGAGTCACACTATGAAGGTTTGGGAGAGGGTGGTGGAGGTTCGAATGAGGAGGTGTGTGTCTATTTTCGAGAACCAGTTCGGATTCATGTCAGGGTATTAGACTACGGAAGCGATTCATCTGGTGAGGAGATTAGTGGAGCAATATAGGGAAAGGAAGAAGGACTTGCATATGGTATTCATTGACCTTGAGAAAGCATAGGATATAGTTCCAAGGAAGATTTTGTGGAGGTGTTTAGAGGCTAGTGGCGTTCCGGTAGCTTACACTAAGGTGATTAAGGATATGTATGATGGTGCTAAGATTCGGGTGAGGTTTGTGGGAGGTGACTCGAAGCATTTTCCTGTTGTGATGGGGTTGTACCAGGTATCAGCTCTTAGCCCATTTTTATTTGCCTTGCCGATGGATGTGCTGACGTGACACATCCAAGGGGAGGTGCCTTAGTGCATGCTATTTGCCGATGATATATTGCTGATTGACGAGATGCAAGGTGGAGTTAACGCGAGGTTGGAGGTTTGGAGACAGACCATGGAGTCTAAAGGTTTCAAGTTGGGCAGGACCAAAATAGAATAGTTAGAGTGCAAATTCAGTGACGGGACCCATGAAACAGACATGGATGTAAAGCTTGATGTTATCCCCAAGAGAGGTAGTTTTAAGTATCTCGGGTCTATTATCTAAGGTAACAGGGAGATTGGCAACAATGTCACACATTGCATCGGAGAGGGATGGATGAAATGGAGATTCGCATCCGGTATTTTATATGATAAGAATGTGACACCAAGACTTAAGGATAAATTTTATAGAGTGTTGGTTCGACCGACTATGCTGTATGCTGCTAAGTGTTGGCCAGTCAAGAACTCCCACTTGCAGAAGATGAAAGTAGCAGAAATGAAGATGTTGATATGGATGTGTGGGTAGAGATAAGATTAGGAATGAAGCTATCCGGGACAAAGTGGGTGTGTCTTTCGTGGAGGACAAGATACGAGAGTCGAGGCTGAGATACTTCGGACATGTTAAGAGGAGAAGCATTAATGCTTCCGTTAGGAGGTGTGAGAGGTTGGCCACGACGGGTTTGAGAAGAGGTCGCATTAAGCCTAAGAAGTACTAGGGAGAGGTGATTAGGCAGGATATGGTGTTGCTTCAGCTTACTGAGGACATGACCCTTGATAGGAGAGTGTGGAGGTCGAAGATTAGGGTAGTAAGTTAGTAAGTAGTTAGAAGTTTCTTATTTGCTGACCGATAGTCTTAGTAGCACGCATATCCCTTCATATTCTTATATATTTATTACGTTATGTGGTTTTGTTTGCCCCAGGTATTGTATTCCATGTTATTATTATTTAGTACTACTTATCCTTTATCTCCTTCTTTCTCTTTTCTCTTTTCTTGCTTTTCCCCTCCTTCTCCTTCTTCTCCTTAATCTTCTTCTTCTTCTTACCCTTTCCGAATCGAGGGTCTACTGGAAATAGTCTCTCTGCCTTCATTAGGTAGGGGTAAGGTCTGCATATAGACCACCCTCCCCAGACCCCACCTGATGGGAATATACTGGTCTATTGTTTTTGTTGTTGTTGTTCATATCCAACCCAAGGCTTAAGGTTCCAAGATCACTATTGAATTTTCTGTTATTTATAGTTTAATATATAAAGTATATATTTAAATTTATTCAGTGAGATTTGATAATTTTTTAAAATAATAAAAAAAATACTCCAATTATTCGGTACGATTATAGAATTACATCAAAAAGTATAATTTTATTAGAGAAACTTAATACTCAGTTCGGTAGATTCAGTTAGGTCAAATTACTCTATTTTCAAAGAACCACTAAAACTCGGAAGAACCATCTTGACTTTGAATAAAAGTATTCATCATTTTTTTTCAACTTCGAAATTGAGTTATTTGCTTTCCTGATATCTTTTCTTCCCGATTTAGAAAGTTTTTCAAAAGGTGAAATATATAGATGGCCTTTTTAAGTGTCCATAACGATTATTGAAGCACTTTTGCCGCGCTCCCTTTTTCCTTCGCGAAATCGGATTTGTGACATTCGATTAGGACAACTTTTTCCTTTTGGGAAAGGAGTTTGCAATTTTGAGGAGTCGCCACCTAACGATTTTAAGGTGCGTTAGGGCACTTATGGGGTTCAACTACGACTATGTTTGATAACCAGAGATAGGGTAAGGAATTGAAATTATCCCAAGGGGAAGGTGTTAGGCAACCCTCAGGATCCACTGGTGTGGTTCCCGGCCAGATAGTTCTTTGTGAATTTGTGCAATTAACAGTAAACAAACAAGGCTCAAATAAGAGGGGATTTAAATACACAAGTGTTTGGAAATGGTAAAATAAAGCAAAGTTTTGAAAGAGTTATAACTAAGCATGCTGGCGAATATAAAAGGGGGGGGGGGGAGTCCTAAGTTCATTTATAATATGGATAACATCAATGCAATACCCGATAATCACTCCTCAAAAGAGGCGCTACACGTGGTATTAGCGCACCGGTCATCATATCCATATCTACCCTTCCCACCCCGTTAAGGTGTTAAAGCGCGGGTTGGTCTCGACCTCTATTGCATGCTATTACCCGTCTCATTCCTATCAGTCCCGGAGGAATTTAGGACTACTATTCCTATAAGAGGGAGGATTTTAGGCTGACTCTTGGGTTTTAAAGGTAAAAAGACTAAGGCGACATTCAAAACACATAGGACTGCATATTAGGGTAAACATGTAAACAACTAAAAGGCTCATATATACCTCCTCAAGTAAAGCACATAAATAGCATGACTTAAAACACATTTAGGGCCAAAATTTAAAGTACTAAGACAAGGGAGTTTTAGTTGTTGAAGCAGACCAATTTATTACATAAGTCAGATAAGAAGTCCGAATCAGGCCTGCCTGCTGGTTGTAGCAGTTGCTAATTAAACAAAGGCGGATTCAATTTTATCGTTATTACCTAAGGCTTGCCTAAGTGTGTATTGATGATACCCTATAAGCATGATATCTATTACTGATTCAAAAATGACAAAGCAGTGATAGTTTTAAACGAGCAAATTGGATCCTATAGGCATGCTTTCTAGATCGCATTAATGAAAGGAGTAAGTTGTTTAAACTAATCCAACACAGTACGAGTCAAACTAATTTTTAACTAAACTGGTTTCAGATTTTATGGACATAATCTCTATTGTTGCTAATTTTAATCCCTACAGACATGGTATCTAATATTAAAGGCTGATTTGGTCCTATAGGCATGGTATCTAATGAAGTGGAGTGGGCAGGACTTATTGATCACAGCAAAATTCCTATAGACATGATTTCTATAAAATATTGATATTAACCTTATGGGCATGACATCTAATTTTGAATCTGATTCTTAGCCTTGCAGATGTGATGTCTGATTATAGCCATTAGACCATATAGGCATGATTTCTAAGTGTGGAGGTAAACGTGCAGAACTTTATTAATCAGATCCTATAGGCAGGATATCTAAGTGTGGAAGTAAACATGCAGAACTTTATTAATCAGATCCTATAGGCAGGATATCTAAGTATGGAAGTAAACATGCAGAACTTCATTAATCAGATCCTATAGGCAGGATATCTAAGTGTGGAAGTAAACATGCAGAACTTTATTAATCAGATCCTATAGGCAGGATATCTACCCTTAAAACATGCACAATTACCCCATCCCTTTTCACTACCCAACCCCAATATTCGTTACAACTTATTACAGACCAAAATACTGAATTACATCAAAAAAGTGTAAAATAAGAAGATACCACCATAGGAAGCCTGATTCTGACTTCCTCTCTGAGTTATGGAACAAACCACCTCAAATGCCACTTGTTTCAAAGCCTTTCTCAGACCTGGGTGTGTCAAAGTTCCCTAAGGGTCTCAAGGGACCCCAGGCAGTGCTTACACCCAGGTTTCCATAACTAGATAGAGATGAGTGTAGTGTGGAAGGGCCATCCCTTATGTGTCCAAGTTCAGAGGGAGCTCAAGGGTCCCAAGGCAAGGCTCACACAAGAGGGGCAGAACTTAGGTTCTAGGAATATAGTGAAAGTGCAAAACATAGAGATTTATTTAAAACCAGGTTGAGAATAGTAAAGGGTAAGGGTGATTTGAAAACAGTAGTAGTAAAACTTAAACTACACAGGATCAGTAGTTGCACAAAGGGGTCAGGGGTTTTGGGAATACATTGCATGAAGCATATGACCCTAGGAGGGGTCAGGTTTGAGCATGCGCAGCAATAGATTATGCTGGTACACCCACAACCCAGCCAAAGAACACAAACAAAAGAGGGGATGTGGGGGTTTGGGATTCATACACATAGGAGACCATTAATCTAAAAGGGAAGGGGACACATTTCAACATGCTAGTAATGTAACTTAATTGTAGAAACATAAGCAGAAGTGGACAAACATGAGAGAAGTTGGAACAATTAGAGAAACAGGTTGTTGTTGATGCTCTAAAATTAACTAGGACATACCAGTAAAGAAAGAAAGTGCAGAAAGGAAAAGTAAGCAAATTTCCACAGCCTAGCCTTGGCCTTCAGCCGGCTAGACAAAGCAGTAGCACAAATAGTAATAGAGAAATGAGAGAGTTTTAAGTGAAGTGTGTGTTCTGAACTCAGATGGTCCCCTCCCTTGAGAGAAGAGGGGGTGGGTATTTATAGCTTTTGAAAATGAGTGAAAGTAAGGTAATAAGTAAAGTCTTAACACAAATATGGAAACAATCACAAGTCAGAATCAATTAACCCAAGTGATTCCCTTTAATTAAGGAATCGGGTAGCAGCATGTCTAATTAAGGAAAGAAAATCAGTTTGAGGACAGATTGATTATTGCCATATAAAGGGCAGTAAAAGCATGAGGTAAACCATCAAGTCTAAGTACAAAATAGGCTTATTTTGGGAAAGGATTCAGCAAGGAAAAGGAATCTATTAATTTTAAACAGGCGAGTGAAATTAGGGTTCATAAAAGAAAAAGCTTTTGCAATCAATCACAAGATGAATCAAGGAAGAAACATGATTCTGCACTTCAGTATATAACTAGAGTGAACAGAAGCATCAGACATGCGAGGCCAAACATATTGGCAAAAGAGATAATCACAAACATGCAGTAGTGGCAGAAATAAGCTAGGATTCAGTAGTAAAGCAAACATTCGAGGCACAGTAGTCAAGTAGGTCAAGTCACATAGAATCAACAGTGACGAAAAACATAGTATCAGGTAAAAGAAATCAGAAGTATGTGAAGGTCTCCCAGTAGTAGTAAGTGAGAAAACTTCTAAGAAATTAGGGTTTTTGCAGTAGTCGAGTTTTAGAGATGGTAAGAACTCAAAATCAAACAAGTCAGGCAAGGACAATATGGTCATAAAGAAAGAACAAGTACATACTTAAATAAACAATTTCCAGAACACGGATAAGACTAAAAGGAACTAGGGTTTTTTTTAACATGCTGAAATAGATAGAAGAACAATATGAGCAAATCATTTTAAACATAGCAAAATCACAAATAATATTAAGATCAGAGAAGAGATCTTTTGAAAACTTAAAGGAAAACCTTAATCGCTGAAAAGTGAAGAGTCATTTTTGAAAGAAAAGTCAAAGAACCTTCGAGAAACACTTAAAAAGTTCATAGGAAGCACAAACATAAGATAGATCTGAAAGAAATCAGAAGGTCTTAGAGATTAGGGTTTCAGAAAACCCAAAAGAAATGAGAAAGATCTCGAAAGTTAACGATCTAACGAGAAAAGTCAAGGATCAGCCTTGAAAGGCCATGAATGGCCGGAGAAGGGTCGTGGATGGCCGGAGAAATGCCGTGGCAAAAGTCGAGCAGGACTGGACCAGATTCCTTCAAGGACTGGCCATGAAACCACAGAAACAAACACCCAGGAGCCATAGAAGGCTGGTACATGTCTCAAATGACCACGAGGGGCCATGGATTAGGTAGATATTGGGGTGGGATTAGAGGGCGGAGGCTAGGGTTCAGGTGGGGTTTCAGAGAGAATTGAGAGAAAGGGGAATTCAAGGGCGGCGTTTGGTGAAGAATAAGGAAGGTAAGGGGTCGTTTAGGGTTAAAAAAGGAAAGGGCTAATACTGGTCGTTGATCTAAATGATCAACGGCCAGGATTGAAAGGGTTAGGTAGGAGAATCCGGGTTGGATCATTAATTGGGTTAGGGGTCGGGTTAAAATTGGAATTGGACCGGGATATTGGGTTTAAATTGGGGTAGGATTTAGGCTATAATTGAAATGTAATTGGGCTATTATTTAAATAACCAATTTTCCCTTTTAAAATTATAAAAATAGTAAATTAATTTCTGGAAATAAATTGAAAGCACTAAAATGATTTATAACATATAATTGACACTTTAAAAATATAGGACTTGATTTTTTAAATGTGAACGCAATTAAATCTTAAAAGGGGCTAGTATTGCAATTATGCACTTTAGCTTTGAAAAATACTAAATAAATTTGTAAAAATATGCCAAAATTACCTTAGCTATATTTTAGCATAAAGATGAAAAAGCAATAGATGATTTGCCAAAAATAATAATTTTGGAAATGATTATTGGGTTTTATGGATAAAAAAGAGAAATAAATTGATTGAAAAAAAAACCTTTAGAATTATTGAAAAATAATAAAACACTTGAATATGCTTACCTATGCATATATATGCAATTTTGAAGTTATTTTTCATATTGAAAATATATAGGGAAAAATTGGGTATCAACAGCTGCCCCTCTTTACTCGGGAAGGATGAAAGAGTTGTCGGGTAAAGATATGATGGCCAATTTTGACTGAGCGAAACGGTTTGAAGAGGTTTAGGCCGCACCCTGGCTTCTGAGCTGCCTACATATCCCTGGTTTTACAGGAATCAGGCCATATGTAGTTTCAAATTCGTCGGCGGAGTAGGCCGACGGATACTTTCCAAGAACGAACGCAATATCTAGGGTTGGGTGAGTGGACGGCTTACGGGAATGGTTAAGGTTTGATATGGCTGCGGGAACTGGAGCGGGCTTGCTCCTGCCGGGATGGCTGTTGCTTGCCGGTTTACATGCAAATAAGTGATACAAGCATATATTGTGCGTAACTTTAGACATGATGCAAATTCCCGTTGGACCATGAATGCTGTCTTTGAACGGTTAGGATGACGTCTTTAGACCATGATGTCTTGGGCCATGAAGCGTATAATAAAGGATTTGCAGGCCATAAAATGATGTTCTCGGGCCATGAAGATGGTGCCTCCGAACCATATGCAAAAAGATTGAAAGGGGTCCTCAGTCCATGACATGGTGTTCTCGGGCTATGAGGATGGTGCCTCCGAACGATGACGCCTTTGGATAAGTTGGCGATATTTCAGCCTATGAAGGATGCAGTATCATGTGGCGATCTTTCAGCCGTGCAATGTGGTGATCTTTCAGCCGTGCAATGTGGCGATCTTTCAGCCGTGCAATGTGGATGGAGACATCGTTTAGTTTCGGAAGGCAGGATAGTAGCCTTATGCAATGCAGATGCAGATAGAGGTAGAGCTTAACCTCGGAAGGCAGAATGGTAGCCTTATGCATGTTGGAAGGCAGAATGGTAGCCTTATGCAATGCAAAAGATAGATAGAGGTGGAGCTTAACCTCGGAAGGCAGAATAGTAGCCTTATGCAATGCAGATGCAGATAGAGGTAGAGCTTAACCTCGGAAGGCAGAATGGTAGCGTTATGCAAGTCGGAAGGTAGAATGGTAGCCTTATGCAATTCAAAAGATAGATAGAGGTAGAGCTTAACCTTGGAAGTCAGAATAGTAGCCTTATGCAATGCAGATCCAGATAGAGGTAGAGCTTAACCTCGGAAGACAGAATGGTAGCCTTATGCAAGTTGGAAGGAAGAATGGTAGAATTATGCAATGCAAATGAAGATAGAGGTAGAGCTTAACCTCGGAAGGCAGATTGGTAGCCTTATGCAAGAAATAAAATAGCAGATGACAGTAGAGTTTTCTTAGCTGATAGCAGATTGCGGCGTGGCGATTGCTGGGAGCGTTGTGACATACGGAACATTACGGGTGCATGCTAATAGCAAATGTTGATAAGTGCAATGGTTCGGAGAATCGTATTCTTGAACAATGTTTGTTCTATGGGCGTACAGTATGTTCAATGATTTCGTAATCCTAGTGCCTGCATCCAAAGAAAAATCGTGAGCTTTGTAAAGGGGAAGGTTAGTCGTACCCCCGCTGGCTTTGCTTGACTCGTTCGGCTTTGATCTGGTGATACCGTTTGTATCGTTGGGATAGCGTCGCTTAAACAAAGCAGTTTCAATAATAGACATGCAGGATTTTGCAAAAAGTATGACATAAATGTATAGTTAAAAATTGTTTTTTTAGATGAACCGCCGACGTGAATAATTCAGGACATTGCAACCTCTCCCGCTACGGAATTTTGAGGGTCCTCCTCAAAATTCTACCCCAGTTTCTAATAGTGGGGGAACTAAAAATTTTATTGAATTGTGACCGAACCCATAGGGCTGCCTACGTATCCCCTCTTAAACGGGAATCAGGTCAGGCGTAGTTCATATTACATCATACAGAAATCATAATGATTACACATAATAGCGTTTGACTGCATCTGAATTAATTGGCTTTGTCCAGACTTCTCCATCCATCTCTGCGAGTATGAGGGCCCCTCCTGTTAGGACCCGATGAACCATGTACGGGCCTTGCCAGTTAGGAGAGAACTTTCCTTTGTCTTCATCCTAATGCGGAAAACTTTTCTTCAGTACTAGCTGTCCTGGCGTGAATTGTCTCGGTCTGACCCTTTTGTTGAAGGCTCTGGACATCCTGTTCTGATACAATTGACCATGAAAAACTGCGTTCAGTCTTTTCCTGTCTATGAGGGCTAACTGCTCAAAGTGACTTTTTACCCATTCTGCATCTTCAAGTTCCACTTCCTGTATAATCCTCAGGGAGGGAATCTCTACTTCGGCTAGGATGACTGCCTCGGTACAGTAAACCAGCATATAAGGAGTTGCCTCAGTTGATGTGCGGACTGTGGTACGGTATCCCAGCAGAGCAAATGATAGCTTTTCGTGCCACTGCTTGTGTTTTTCTATCATTTTCCTTAGTATTTTCTTGATGTTCTTATTGGCTACTTCTACAGCTCCATTCATCTGAGGTCTGTAGGCTGTAGAATTCCTGTGCTTAATCTTGAACGTCTCACACATTGCCCTCATAAGATCACTGTTGAGATTTGAACCATTATCAGTGATGATTGACTCTGGGACGCCGAACCGGCAAATGATGCGGTCGCGGACAAAGTCTGCCACAACCTTCTTGGTTACTGCCTTATACGATGCTGCTTCAACCCATTTGGTGAATAATCAATTGCCACTAGAATGAACCTGTGCCCGTTTGATGCGGCGGGCTCGATAGGTCCGATGACATCCATTCCCCAAGCGGCGAACGGCCATGGTGAGCTTGTTGCATTGAGCTCGTTTGGAGGCACCTTTATCATGTCTGCATGGATCTGACAGCGGTGGCACCTTCGAACATACTAGATGCAGTCTGTCTCCATAGTCATCCAAAAATAACCAGCTCGGAGTATTTTCTTGGCTAAGACGAAGCCATTCATGTGCGGGCCACAGGTCCCTGCATGAACCTCTTCCAATAACCTGGATGCTTCCTTTGCTTTACGATGAACCCAAGCAGTTTTCCGGCGGGAACCCCGAATGCACATTTGGCGGGATTCAGTTTCAAGTTGTACCTTCTCAGTCCGCTGAAGAACTTCCTCAGATCTTCCATGTGATTAGTGGCTCTCTTGGATTTGATGATGTCGTCGTCTACATACACCTCGATCTCTTTGTGCATCATGTCAGGGAAAATAGTAGTCATGGCCCTCATGTAGGTGGCCCCAGCATTCTTCAATCCAAACGGCATCATCTTGTAACAATACATTCCCCACGGCGTGATGAAAGCCGTTTTCTCCGCGTCTTCTTCGTCCATCCATATCTGATGATATCCGGCAAAACAATCGACGAATGACTGCAGCTCGTGCTTGGCGCAGTTGTCGATCAGGATGTGTATGTTCGGTAAGGGGAAGTCGTCTTTCGGACTGGCCCGGTTGAGGTCCCGGTAGTCGACACAGACTCTGACCTTCCCGTCCTTCTTTGGCACTGGCACAATGTTGGCTAACCATGTTGGGTACTCCACCACCCTGAGGACCTTGGCTTTGACTTGTTTGGTAACTTCTTCCTTGATTTTCAAACTCATATCTGGCTTGAACTTTCTGAGTTTCTGCTTTACCGGCGGACATGTTGGATCTGTTGGCAGTTTGTGAGCTACAATAGATGTACTAAGACCGGTCATATCATCATACGACCAGGCAAATATGTCCTCATATTCTTTTAAGAACTCCATGTACTCTTCCTTTTCNAACTGGGCTGGGAAATAGTAAGTGATAAGGATGATTTGAAAACAGTAGTAGTAAAATTTAAACTACACAGAGTCAGCATTTGCACAAAGGGGTCAGGGGTTTTGGGAATACATTGCATGAAGCATATGACCCTAGGAGGGGTCAGGTTTAGACATGCACAGCAATAGAGGATGCTGGCATTTCACAAACCAGCCAGAGAATACAAACACAAAGAGGGGATGTGGGGTTTGGGATTCATACACATAGGAGAGCATTAACTCGAAAAAGGGGAAGGGAACACATTTCAACATGCTAGTAATGTAACTTGATTGCAGAAACATAAGCAGAAATGAACAAGCATGAAAGAAGTTGGAACAATTACAGAAACGTGTTGTTGTTGATGCTTGAAAATTAACTAGGACATACCAGTAAGAAGCAAAGTGCAGAAAGAAAAGTAAGCAAATGTCCACAGCCTAGCCTTGGCTTTCGGCCGGCTAGACAAAGCAGTAGCACAAATAGTAACAGAGAAAAGAGAGAGTTTTTAGTGAAGTGTGTGTTCTGAACTTAGATCGTTCGTGTCCTGTCAAAGAAAAGAAGGGTGGGTATTTATAGTTTTGAAAACATGTGGTAAGTAAGGTAATTAGCAAAGTCTTAACATAAATAATCACAAATTAGAATCAATTAACACAAGTGATTCCCTTTAATTAAGGAATCACTGTTTAACGGCGGTAGCAGGCTTCAATTAAGGAAGGAAAATTAGTTTGAAGACAGATTGATCATTGCCATATAAAGGACAGTAAAAGCATGAGGTGAACCATCAAGTCTAAGTACAAAAATATACTTATTTTTGGAAAATATTCAGTAAGGTAGAATATCACAGCAAAGGAAAAGAATCAATTAATTTTAAACAAGCGAGTGAAATTAGGGTTCATAAAAGAAAAGCTTTGTAATCAGTCACAAGACCAAGACCAATCAAGGAAGAGGCTTCAACATATAAATAGAGTGAACAGGAACATCAGACATGCGAGGCCAAATACATTGGCAAAAGAGATAATCACAAACATGCAGTAGTTGCAGAAATAAGCTAGGATTCAGTAGTAAAGCAAACATTCTCACAGCAGCAGGTGAGGAAGCCTTTGAGGAGTTAGGGTTTCAACAAAAGTCGAGTTAAAAAGATAGTAAAAACTCAAAAATCAACGAGTCAAACAAGGGAAATGGGGTCAGAAACAAAGAACAAGTACATATTTAAACAAACAATTTCCGGAACTCGGATAAAACTAAAAAGAACTAGAGGTTTAAAACATGCTGAAATAGATAGAATAAAAACATGAGCAAATAGCAAAATCATCAACAACATTAATATCAGAGTAGAAAACTTAAAGGAAAAACCCTAATCGTTGAATGTGAAGAGTCATTTTGAAAGAAAAGTCAAAGAACCTTCGGGAAGCACTTAAAAGTTCAAGGTAAGAACAGATCTAAGGTAGATCTGAAAGAAATCAAAAGGTCCTAGAGATTAGGGTTTCAGAATCCCCAAAAGGAATGAGAAAGGCCTTGAAAGATACCGATCTAACCAGGAAAGTCAAGGATTTGCCTTGAAGGCCATGGATGGCCGGAGAAAGGTCGTGGATGGCCGGAGAAAGGCCATAACAACAGTCGAGCAAGGACTGGACCAGACTCCTTCGAGGTCTGGTCATGAAACCATAGAACCAAACACCCAGGAGCCACGGAAGGCTGGTATAGATCTCAAATGACCCCGGAAGGCCATGAATTTGGTAGGTATTAGGGTGGATTAGGGTGGCGGCGGCTAGGGTTTAGGAGAGTTTCAGAGAGAGTTGAGAGAAAAGGGGGATTCAAGGGCGGCGGTAGGTGGAAAATGAATTAGGTTTAGGGGTCTTTTGGGTTTAATTATGGAAGGGCAAATGGTGGCCGTTGATCTGAATAATCAACGGCCTGGATTAAAGAGGGTAGGTAGGGGTTTGGGTTTGGGTCGGTTCAATTTGAGATTGAGTCGGGGTTTAAATAGGATTGGGCCGGGGGACTTGGGTTTAATTGGGGTAGGATTTAGGCTATAATTGAAATGCAATTGGGCTAAATTTTAAATAGCCATTTTTCCCTATTTAATTTATAAAAAGTGATAAATTAATTTCTGAAAATAAATTAAAAGTACTAAAATGATTTATAACATATAATTAATAATTTTAAAAATACAGGACTAAATTTTAAGAATATAAAACACAATTAAATCTAAATGCGGCTAATATTGCAATTATATGCAATTTAGCTTAAAATTACTAAATAAAATTTGTAAAAATATGCAAAAATTACCTTAGTTATATCTTAGCATAATATAAAGGTCCGACAAATGAATTACCAAAAATAATAATTTTGAAAATAATCATTGGGTTTTTTATGGATAAAAGATGAAAATAAATTGATTTGAAACCTTAAAAATTATGGAAAAATAATAAAACACTTGAATATGCTTACATATGCATATATATATGCCCTTTTGAAGTTATTTTGCATATTGAAAATATATAGAAAAAAATTGGGTGTCAACAATTTTAACTTTTCAAGTGATCAGACAGACACTTATAATCGGAAAAATGTGCCTAAACACTCAAGCCTAACTAATCGTATGCGTGAGTCACCTTTGCCAATAGCGTGTCAAATAAACTAATTTAAGAACGACACGTATAATTTAATTTGACACATGTAATTAATAAAAAAATAAATACATTTAAAGAAAAAATTGTTTTCCTACTTTTTACTAGGCTAGTCCCCCCCCCCCTATTCTTCTTCTTCCTTACCAGCTCCCCCTCAATTTTCACCCAGGTTCTTCTTCACTAGGCAGAACTGATACCCCTCAACCCCCTCCTTTATTCTTCTTTTTCATCACTAAAGACCCAAACTCTCCACTCCATCCTCCACTTTTATTCTTTCCTTTCCTTTCCCCCCTAATTTGCTGATGCTTCTTCTATTTCTTGATTAGAGACCAAACTCCTCACCCATATTTTCTTCTTATTTTTCGTTGTAATTTTTTTGGTTGATTGTTACTCAAGCATAAAATTTATTGAAAGTTGAATTGTGGCGGATGGATGGTGGTGTTAGGGTCGTGTTATGAGGGAGAAAGGGTCATCGGGCGGCTTAGGGTGGTGGAATCGTGGAGCCCAAATAAAAAAAATTAATTCTAAAAAACGAGAAAAAAACAATATTAAAGGCTATCACGTGCTCAATCTAAAGTGAGCCACACCTGATTTGTCATGTTAGTGAGAGATGTGTACAAGACACACCTGTGTAAAGGAAAGATGTCTATTTGATTACTTGAAAAGTTAAAATATATTTTTTTGGTACAAAAGATAATTTATATATATATTAAAGGTTGCGTACAGGAGTCTGGTGCTCATGCACCATACTACATAAACTAGTAGTATCTATATTATAACTACATGAGGTATCGCCCCTAATTACAACACACTGGCGATCGTCAATACCAGCAGAGCTTGTTGTTCTTCCATCTATTGTTAAAACAGTATGAGCAACAGTTTCATTAAGTAAATTATCCATAACAAAACATGTGTTTCTTCCTTGAGCAAAATCTTCCCGCATCTGTGTTGTAGGAACCATTTGTTGAGTCGTCATTCCCATTTGATCTGCCAGTTGCTGGTGTGATACCAAAAGAGGTGGTGTAACAAAAAGTTGCAACTCATCAGTAAGTCGTATCCTACTTCCTAGCTTAGCAAGTTGATATGCTACCCCGTTTTGTTCCTTGTACGCATGCCGAACCAGTGGATCATGTAGCATTTTGAGGATGTACCTGCAATCACAAAGCAAGTTAGAATACCTTGAAGTGTCACTATGTAACAGCTTGGTTACCTCTTCTGCATCTGTTTCCACCTCAAGCGGCAGCAGTTGCATTTGGGCATCTAGAGTTAGTCCCTTGATGAGTGCTTGTAGTTCCGTCGTTAGACAGTTCACATGGGGAACAGATGCAGCAAATCCACCCATCCACTCCCCCAAGTGATTTCTAATTACTCCATCCGTATCCGTTTCAGTAGATGTGGCCCCATCCGTATTTAGTTTAAAAGAATTAATTTGTAGAGGTATCCATCTGAGATGTATTGGGACTCTATTGACAGATCTGTGTGATGATGCTGCCATGTAGGCATATTCAATAGCATGATTTAGAATCTTATGTGGATTAGGTTTTTCAAGCTTATGTTCATATAAATTCTTGTTGCGAGCAGTCCAAATATTCCATAAGCTAATTGTGAAAAAAGTGTGTGTGTTTACTTTATGTGGAAATTGGATGCCTTTATAGTTAATCAGAGTATGAAGCTATTATTTTGGAGCGCTTGTGAGAGACAGTTTGTTAATGAGGTCGCATAGGCCTAGGAAGTCCCAAAACTGTTTCGCCTGAGAGCATTTAAGGAAGACGTGGTTTGTTGTTTCTTGAGGATCATGACAAATTTTGCAACTTGGTATTGTAGATATTCCTATATGATTAAGGTGGTGAAGTGTTGGTAATCTATCATGGCGAAGCAGCCAGAGAAAAGTTTTAAGTTTTGGTTGAATTGGTAGTTTCTAGATCCAAGTAAACTCATTAGGTGTTAGTCGGGGATATGAAATTTTTCTCAGTAAGTACGTTGTACATAGTTTTTACTATGATTAACCATTATTAGTAAGACCCCATGTTAGCTTGTCTTGTTGTTGAGTATATAAGGAGATGTATTCTTTATTAGAAAGCTTTTTTATTTCCTCATACATTTCAAAATAGAAAGTGGACCAGTTCCATTCATTGTTTCTGAGAAGAGTCGACACAGTAAGAGTGTCATGGGACTAGGGTAGAGGTCCTGTGAACAAAGATCTCAAAGTTGTTCCTGTATTAATCCATGGGTCAGTCCACAGATTAATGTAGTTTTCCGTTTCTACTTTCCACTTAATACCTCGTTGACAGTGATTCCAACCCTTTAAAATATTGCGCCAAGTTGCCGAACCATGTCGAATATTTTTTTGAGGGAGGTATTTATTTAAGAGAGTCCTTACCCAAAGAGATTATGGATTTTGAAAAATCCTCCGAGCGAGGCTTGCTAGCAAGGCATAGTTCTTTGCTCTAAGATTCTGTATATTTAATCCCCCTCCCATCAAGGGAGTTGTAATTTGTTCCCAATTAATGAGGTGTAATTTTTTTCCTTGTTTCAGTGGTTCCCCATAAGAAATTCCCTTGGTAGCGTTCCATGTTGTTTATGTAATTTGTTGGTATGTGAATGCATTGCATAATATGGTTCGGAAGAGCATTTAGCGTTGACTTAATGAGAGTAGTTCGTCCTGCCATAGATAAGAAATTAGTTTTTCATCCCGCTAGTCGACCCTTAAAGTTATCAAGAATAAATTGGAAGTCACTATTACGAGGTCTACTAGTAAATATTGGAAAACCTAAATATTTCCCAAAAGGCTGTCCTTCTTTCATGGAAAAGGATTGAAGTATAAAGCTCTTGTTGGCATTAGAACAGTTTTTAGAAAAAAAGATCTTAGATTTGTTGAATTTATTTTTTGACCTGACATTTGATTGAATTATTAAGAACATCAATAATAGCATGACAGCTTTGCGTATTAACCTTGGATAGGAGGATGATATCGTCTGCGAAGAAGAGATGTGATATAAGTGGACCCTGTTTGGAAATGCGTATAGGATGCCAGTTTAGATAGTCTACCGACTGGTTAATCATACGCGATAACATTTCCATGCACATGATAAAACTGTAAGGCGAAAGAGGATCCCCTTGTCGAATGCCTCTTGAAGGGGAAAAATATGAAGTACGTGTTCCATTAATGAGTATAGCCGTAGTTGTAGTGGTAATACAAGACATTATTAAATCCGTTAGGGATTTTGGAATATTAAAAAATAGAAGTGTTTTCCGTACAAAAGACCATTCTAGACGATCAAAGGCCTTTTCTAGGTCTATTTTAAAAAGCATGTAACTAGTTTTGCCTTTCATCTTATTAAATGATATAATTTCTTGAACTATTATAGCGTTATTAGAAGCTCTCCTACCCGGCTGGAAACTAGTTTGTGTAGGTCCTATGATTTGTGGTAGAATAGGCTTTAGTCTATTAACAATTATTTTAGTAATCAACTTGTAGATAGTATTACACAAACATATAGGCTTGTATTGTTGTATTGTGTGTGCATGCTTAGCTTTCGAAACAAGACATATATAAGTGCTATTAAGGTCAGGTGAAATTGCCTTGTTCCTAATTATTTGTTGACAAAAATGTATAACTTTAGGGCCTACTTCACGCCAATATTTTTGATAAAAATAGGGGTGTTGGTGTGACGACCCGACCGGTCGTATTGAGCTTTTGCACTTCGCTCACCAGTTTTCCGGCATGACTAGCCCCGTGTGATGTATTATGACTATGTAAATCGTCGTTTTTGGTTTTCAGGATAATCGGAATAGATTTGGAAGAACAATTCTCAATTTGAAGCTTTAAGTTTGAAAGGTTTGACCAAGTTTTGAATTTTTAGTATTCGATCTCGAGATTTCTATGATTTGGTTAGCTCCATTAGGTGATTTTGGACTTAGGATCACTTCCGGAATGTATTTTGGAGGTCCGTGGTAGATTTAGGCTCAAATTGGCGAAATTGGAAATTTGGCGTTTTGCGGTCGGCAGTGGAAATTTTGATATCGGGGTCGAAATGAAATTCTAGAAATTGGAGTAGGTCCGTTGTGTCATTTGTGACGTGTGTGCAAAATTTCAGGTCATTTGGACGAGGTTTGATAGACTTCTTGATCGAATTCGGAAGTGGGGAGTTTTGGAATTCTTAGGCTTGAATCCGAGGGTGATTCGATGCTTTGATATTGTTTTGAGCATTCCGAAGGTTGGAACAAGTTTGAATGATGTTATGGAGTGTGCTGGCATGTTTGGTCGGGGTCCCATGAGGCTCGGATAAGTATTGAAAGAGTTTTTGGAAGATTTTGGCATTTTGAGCATATGCATGTAATGATCCAAAGGTCCATTGTTAGTTCTAGAGATCGAAATTTGATTTCAAGACGTCCGGAATTTTGAAAATGAATTATAGGAGTGATCTAGAAACTTTGGTCTAATTTCATCAAGTCGCGATTGGGTTTTTGACGAGAATCACGACTTAATTGTTTAACGAGCAAAGTGGGTATCGCACTGAGCAAATGAGCTCCGAATTGAGTTTCGATTGAAGGCCTATGTTCGTATTATCATTTGTGACTCATAATAACAAGAATCATCGAATTCTGAGTTCGTATGATGGAGTTAGAGCCTTTTTAGTGAAATTAAAGACTGCTGGTGCATCAGATCTAGTGTGCACCTTTAGCGACCAGATTGGACCACTTTGAGCGACCGGAAATGGCTTTTAGCGACCAAATCGGGTTTATTAATGCTGTTCTGTTTTTTTTAGCTCATTTTGACGTTTTTTGGGTGAAAGAACACGGCTTGGGGCGAGTTTTGAGCAAGAAATCATGGGAAATATTGAGGTAAGTCACCTGTGATCATTTCTACTCTATAATATTGAATTATCATCAAATAATCCGACTAGATTACATGTTTTTGAGGTGTAAATTGGAGATTTGGACATAGGGATTTGAAAATAAGATTTGAAGATTTGGAGGCCGAATTGTTATCGGAATTTAGTAATTTTGGTATGGTTGGACTCGTGGTTGAATGGGTTGTCGGATTTTGTGAGTTTCGTCGGATTCTGAAGCATGGGTCCGGGGGCCGGGTTTGAGCTAAATTCGAGATTTTTGGTCTAATTTGATAATTTTCACAGGGAATTCATTCCTTTAGCGTATATTGATGATAATACACTGATTTTGGTTAGATTCGGAGCATTTGAAGGCCGAGTCGAGCGGCGAGGGCAGTGCGGAATAGAATTTCATCCGGATTGAGGTAAGTAATGATTGTAAATACTGTCATGAGGGTATAAAACCCTGGATTTCACATCGTTGTACTATTTTGAGGTGACGCACACGCTAGATGACGAGCGTGGGGTCGTGCACCGTTGGGGATTCTGACTTGGTCCATCCCGTACAACTATTAAGTCGCGTATTTTACTTGAAAACTATTTGATATTGTTATTTTTTGGAAAATATTATTGTGTTTGGGGCTAAATGTCGTGTCTGGGCCTTGTGCCGATTGTTTGGACCCTTAGCGGCTTTTACTACTATTTTACCTCGCTGTTTTGGTTTAATGTTTACACTCAATCATGCTATGTTCTTACTATTTTCATAACCCAATTTTATTCACTCCTTTTCATTTCACAAATAATATTTTGAGCCGAGTACTTGTTTTACTGTCAGCCCGAGGGGCTTGAGTGAGATCTGACTGAGTGAGGCCAAGGGCCTATATTGTGAGGATATCATGGGATCGGGCTGTGCGCCGCAGCATGTGGTACTGATTTGTGATATATGAGAGGTCGAGGGCCTGATTTATTATGCCACGAGGTGGCTTGTGATTGATATGAGGCCGAGATCCTGTTTGATTATGGCACGAGATGGCTTGTTATTGCGCTTGGGCCGTAAGGGGCCCCTCCCAAAGTCTGTACACCCCCAATGAGCGCGAGTACCCAATGTGAGTGATGTGATGTAGCCCGGGGGGCTGTTGTTGATTCATATTGTTGCCCGATGAGCGGTTCTTGATTCATGTTATGCCCGAGGGGCTGATTACGAGTGATTGTGAGGTAGTCCGAGGGGCTGGTTCTGTTGATATTATGCCCAAGGGGCGGTTTATGGTACATGTTTTGCCTGAGGGGCTATTTACGTTTCTATCATTTTTACTTACTGTTTTATCACTCGTTTGAAACTATTAAAAGTTGTTTTAAAAGGTTTTACTAAAACTGAGCTTGATTTACGAAGTAAATGATTTCTATACTGTTTTGGAAATGTACTGCATTTGCTGTAGCATTATGACGTGGTTTACGTGTTTTCTTACTGCTCAGATTTCATTTACTTTTATTACTTACTGAGTTAGCGTACTCACATTACTCCATGTACCTTGTGTGCAGATTCAGGTATTTCTAAACCCCATAGTGGGTGTTGATTGCTCAGTGGCAGAGTCATTGGAGTTAGCGAGGTAGTTGCCCGACGTTCGCAGCACTGCTCTTCTCCCTCTTGTCTTCCTTAGATTGTTTTTAGTATATTTTCAGACTCTTCATTGTATTCATACCTTACTAGATGCTAGTGACTTGTGACACCCTGATGTCGGGGTGGTGTATTTATTCCGCACTATTCATTTAGACTTACATTATGAGATATTTGATTAATTAAAGTCTTAAAAATGACTTTTATTGAATAATGGTTAATTCGGGAATTGTGTCAGCTGGCCTAGTTTCACGATAGGCGCCGTCACAACCGGGTCGGTTTTAGGGTCGTGACAAGTTGGTATTAGAGCCTAGGTTACATAGGTCTCACGAGTCATGAGCAGGTTTAGTAAAGTCTCGCAGATCGGTACGGAGACGTTTGTACTTATCCTCGGGAGGCTCCAGAACCTTTTGGAAATCCTACATTCTTGAATTTTTATCGTGCGACATTGATTCAGCTTGAAATGTAACTCTTTGAACTCCTTCCACGCGTTCGTATGCACACATGAGCGCTCGGTATCAACCGTGCATCGATGGCTTGTGATTCCCTGATCGAGGGGCGAGATGTGATCTGTGTGTGTTGATGCTGGGCCAGTGTGGAAGACTTGAGGCCGGATTTTGCCTATAGCTTGAGCCCTGAGCTGTTGATTGCGCGAGCGCGTGTTTCTGGATCTATATGTTCGATTGTGTCCCTATTAAGGGAAGTGATGACTGGATAGTTACGTGATGAGTGTGATGTGACTGCGAGATGTGTTCATATGAATTGAATGAGACGAGAAGGGTTTGCTTTGGGACAGCAAGAACTATTTGGTGTTTGATTTCCATCGTGATTTGATATATAGCCCCGAGTTGTGGGTGTTATGAAGGATCTTTCCATGTTGCCTAGTTGGGAAGTGAAGTAGATTTCACGTTGTGATATGAGTTCAGAATGAGGAAGATTAAAGGACTGCGTAATGTTTATGACGGTGGAAGGGTATAAAGAGATGTTAGTTTGAGGCGAAGCAAGTGGGTTATCTGCTGCAGAGTGTTCTGAAGTTTGTGTGATCCTTATGTTGTTGTTGGAAGATCTCCTTTACCAGTAAAATATATGTGATGCAATTTAAATTTGGGGTTGCTTAAGAGAGTGGGCCTGACTGTTCGAGGGTGAACGCGAGATTGGTAGAAGATTTGAAGTACTAGATGGTCTGTGTTGCACGAGCTTATGAAGGATTTAGTTTAATCTCACCATGGTATTATGACACTAATAGAGTATATGCATTATGAGTTATTGTGTGTTTTGATCTATGGCTTTGAGCCAAGTGGGGGAGTCTGCTATTAATTAGTTGATTGCAAGGTTATGTGCTATGTTGGTTCCAGTTTGAGGTGTACTGTGAATTAGTTATGGCTTACGGAGGTTGAGACCGAGGATGGCTCGAGTAAAAGAAATTACAAAGGCTATGTTATGCTTTATGGGTGTATGAGAATCACGGAATGACTTGAGTTATTATTGGTAAAGGATGTACGGTGCATAGAACAGGAAGTTGCTTGGTTGCATTAAGGTGAGGTTACACTCTGCGGTGTTGGAATGCTATTGGAGCATAGGTCGTCCAATCCGTTTGATCGGTCTAATTGCGGTTTGAGTAGAGTGGATGACTCTCGATAATGGTTCTAATGGGTTCAAGATTTTACATGTAGTAATTGGAGATTTTTCAAGTTGTATATTTGGCTAGAAACTGAGGTTTGCATTGGAGGGCGTCAAGACTCGTGGTATTTCTATATCATTATGGGATTCTATATATCAGTATCAGGAAGGTAAAGGTAATGCCTTTGGATTCGCAGGAAGTCCCTTCAGGGTAGGTATTTTGAATGTGGTGCTTTTGGGAATATTTAAGAGAATATTCAATGGCTTATGAGCCGTAGATGGTTTAGTTTTGTGCAAAGGGAATTCGGAGAATTCTTGATGGTTTCTACCACGGTTAGAGATGTATATTTTCTACGAGCGTGAGGAGTATGGAATGTATAATGATTTCCTTCTAGATGGAATCCAATGGAAAGTTCTTGACTAGTTGAGTACGTAGTTGTTGTAGCTCGGAAGGGATATGATGTTCTCGTGTTTATCCTAGGATAGTATGGTATATGCAGTATGTTGTGTAGGATTGAGATTGGCATGTGTAAGATCACGGTTCAGTTTTGAAAGGAAGGTCACAAATTTTTAGGTAGCATGGACAGTTCAGATGACTAGATAAATGAGATCACTGATTGGTGTGGCTTGATAAGGGTATACATTTGAGGAAGGGCAATGTGTTTGAGTTGAGGATACTTCATTAGTATTGCGGCACTCTCTTGTTTGATCGACTGCTGATATTCGAGTTTGCTTGGTGGCACAGAAGAATTATAGGAGTACCTCTGATGGGATGATTGGGTATTAGAGGTAAGTTGTATATTCAGACGGAGGAGTTGGGATCAGATATGGTATTTTGCGTGCTGTACGGAATCGGGGACTGGGAGTTCTCATAAATAGGTTAGGTCGTGGTTGTGGACCGCGTATATCGATCTTGTGTGGTAACTATTGGAGGTTTGGAGACCCGAGTGGATCCTTGTTGCTTAGTATGCTAGATTTTGGTATGATATTAGGTATGGACTGGTTGTCTCCGTGTCGTGTTATTTTGGGTTGTTGCGCTAGGACGGCGACGTTGGCTATGTCGGGAATGCCACAGATTGAGTGGCGAGGTTCGACAGATTATGTTCCCAATAGGATGGCTAAGGAGGGTTGTCTTTCTTATTTGGCCTTCGTGATGGATGTCAGTGCAGAGACTCCTACCATTGACTTAGTTCTGGTGGTGAGGGATTTTTCGGATGTGTTTCCTGCTACCGGGCATGTCGCCGGACAGGGTTGTTGATTTCGGTATTGATTTGGTGCCGGGAACCATATCGTATGGCACCGGCGGAGATAAAGGAGTTGAAGGAGCAGCTTCAGGAACTCCTTGTAAGGGGTTCATTGGTAGGTCAATAGGGATGTGTGTTCTATATCAAGTCGGCTTGGTTGACTCTGAGTTGTATTGTTGAGGGATGTGTTGATTCGATTGTTATTGAGCTTATTGGTGATCTGGAGATTTCTATGAGTTACCTTTCCGTGTTGCGAGGCGTTAGGATTTGTTGGTTATAGGCACATGTGGTGCGGTTTTTATTGGATCTCTCAGTGGAATTCGAGCGGGAAGAGTATTGGGTATTGCTCGGAGGATGGCATATTGGTTGCGTCCTTTCGGGTTTGTGTAATGTTATGTCAATTGCTTCGCTGTGGTTATGATGATTTGCTTTGGTTCTAGACATCAAATTGCGTGTGGTTGTCGATTTTGAGCATAGTAACTTGAGGTGTTTCATGTGGACAGTGTTTGGATAGGGTCGCGTATTGCAGCGAAGTTATGCGGAGGTACGACCCTTCCGGTTGGATTCGTGTGTTCAGTTTCTACGATGTGTGACGGGTTCTCAGCATTGTGTGGTGCTACTAGAGAGCTTGCGGTACAGCTCTCTCATTTGAGTCATTTTTCCATGATTTGAGTACATTTAGACTGTTGCTTATTGGTGCGCGGGTCGCACGGGTTGTGGCTTTATATTGTATTGATGTGTCATGTCATTAGAGCAGTCGTGTTGGATGAGATGAGGACATTGGGATCTAGAATGAATACTATCGGATTCGATTTCAGCATGTTGGAAGGATAATATCGGGATTCGGCTTAGAAATTTACTATGGTCCTTGCCAATGGAAAAGTGGCTTCACGAATGGTTGATTTGAGGAATGGTTATGACTTTCTACGTGTTTCATTAATCATTGGCAGTACACGGAAGTGTTGGAATGAGGATTTATTTGATAAGAGGCTTATTATCGATATTCGGTTATTTTGAGCAACTGCAGTGATTAGAAGTTATCGCTACGAATGTTTGAGTTATGTGGTATATCATGTAATTGCATCTGAGGTTGCAAATATGGTTTGTTACAGCTTGTTCGGGCTTATTCAAAGTATAGATGTGAGATTCTGATCTTGTGGATGATTTCAGAAGTGTAAATATGGTTCTAAGGTTTATGGGCTAGGTTGGATTGTGGAATTACAGTTACATTGTGTTGTCGGACCTATATGAGATAGGGTGACGTGGGATCACCCCCGAGTATTGCATGGTACGGTTACTCAGCGATTGATGGTTTTCGGAACAACTCTGGGCACGTTCGAGGACGAACGTATGTTTAAGTGGGGGAGGATGTAACGACCCGACCGGTCATTTTGAGCTTTTGCACTTCGCTCGCCAGTTTTCCGGCATGAATAGCCCCGTGTGATGTATTATGACTATGTAAATCGTCGGTTTTGGTTTTCAGGATAATCGGAATAGATTTGGAAGAACAATTCTCAATTTGAAGCTTTATGTTTGAAAGGTTTGACCAAGTTTTGAATTTTTAGCATTCGATCTTGGATTTGGATTTTTATGATTTAGTTAGCTCCGTTAGGTGATTTTAGACATGGGAGCACGTCCGGAATGTATTTTGGAGGTCCGTGGTAGATTTAGGCTCGAATTGGCGAAATTGGAAATTTGGCATTTTCCGGTCGGTAGTGGAAATTTTGATATCGGGGTCGGAATGAAATTCCAGAAATCGGAGTAGGTCCGTTGTGTCATTTGTGACGTGTGCGCAAAATTTCAGGTCATTCGGATGAGGTTTGATAGACTTTTTGATCGAATTCGGAATTCGGGAGTTTTGAAATTCTTAGGCTTGAATCCGAAGGTGATTCGATGTTTTGATGTTGTTTTGAGCATTCCAAAGGTTGGAACATGTTTGAATAATGTTATGGGGTGTGTTGGCATGTTTGGCCGGGGTCTCATGAGGTTCGGATAAGTTTTGGAAGAGTTTTTGGAAGATTTTGGCGTTTTGAGCATAAGCATGTAATGATCCAAAGGCCCATTTTTAGTTCTAGAGATCGAAATTTGATTTCGAGATGTCCGGAATTTTGATAATGAATTATAGGAGTGATCTGGAAAGTTTGATCTAATTTCATCAAGCCGCGATTGGGTTTTTGACGAGAATCATGACTTAATTGTTTAACGAGCGAAATGTGTATCGCACTGAGCAAATGAGCTCCGAATTGAGTTTCGATTGATGGACTATGTTCGTATTATTATTTGTGACTCATAGGAACAAGAATCATCGAATTCTGAGTTCGTATGATGGAGTTAGAGCCTGTTTAGTGAAATTAAAGACGGCTGGTGCATCAGATCTGGTGTGCACCTTTAGCGACCAGATTGGACCACTTTTAGCGACCGAAATGGCTTTTAGCGACCAGAATAGGGTTTATTAATGTTGTTCTATTTTTTTAGATCATTTTGATATTTTTTTGGTGAAAGAACACGGCTTGGGGCGATTTTTGAGCAAGAAATCATGGGAAATCTTGAGGTAAGTCACTTGTGATCATTTCTACTCCATAATATTGAATTATCATCGAATAATCCGACTAGATTACATATTTTTGAGGTATAAATTGGGGATTTGGACCTAGGGATTTGAAAATAAGATTTGAAGATTTGGAGGCCGAATTGTTATCGGAATTTAGTAATTTTGGTATGGTTGGACTCGTGGTTGAATGGGTTGTCGGATTCTGTAAGTTTCATCGGATTCCGAAGCGTGGGCCCGGGGGCCGGGTTTGAGCCAAATTCGGGATTTTTGGTCTAATTTGATAATTTTCATAGGGAATTCATTCCTTTAGTGTATACTGATGACAATACACTGATTTTGGTTAGATTCGAAGCATTTGGAGGCCGAATTGAGCGGCGAGGGCAGTGGGGAGTAGAATTTCACTAGATTGAGGTAAGTAATAATTGTAAATACTGGATTGAGGGTATGAAAGCTCGGATTTCACATCGTTGTGCTATTTTGAGGTGACGCACACGCTAGATGACGAGCGTGTGGTCATGCACCGTTGGGGATTGTGACTTGGTCCATCCCGTACGACTATTAAGTCGCGTATTTTACTTGAAAACTATTTGATATTGTTATATTTTGGAAAATATTATTGTGTTTGGGGCTAAATGTTGTGTCTGGGTCTTGTGCCGATCGTTTGGACCCTTAGGAGCTTTTACTACTGTTTTACCTCACTGTTTTGGTTTAATGTTTATACTCAGTCATGCTATGTTCTTACTATTTTCATAACCCAATTTTATTCACTCCTTTTCATTTCATAAATAATATTTTGAGCCGAGTACTTGTTTTACCGTCAGCCCGAGGGGCTTGAGTGAGATCTGACTGAGTGAGGCTAAGGGCCTGTGTTGTGAGGATATCATGGGATCGGGCTGCGCGCCGCAACATGTGGTACTGATTTGTGATATATGAGAGTCCGAGGGCCTGATTTATTATGCCACAAGGTGGCTTGTTATTGATATGAGGCCGAGAGCCTATTTGATTATGCCACGAGATGGCTTGTTATTGCGCTTGGGCCGTAAGGGGCCCCTCCCGGAGTCTGTACACCCCTAATGAGCGCGGGTACCCAGTGTGAGTGATGTGATGTAGCCCGAGGGGCTGTTGTTGATTCATATTGTTGCCCGAGAGGCAGTTCTTGATTCATGTTATGCCCGAGGGGCTGATTACGAGTGATTGTGAGGTAGCCCGAGGGGCTGGTTCTGTTGATATTATGCCCGAGGGGCGGTTTATTGTACATGTTTTACCCGAGGGGCTGTTTACGTTTCTATCATTTTTACTCACTGTTTTATCACTCGTTTGGAACTATTGAAAGTTATTTTAAAAGGTTTTACTGAAACTGAGCTTGATTTACGAAGTAAATGTTTTTTTACTGTTTTGGAAATGTACTGCATTTGCTGTAGCATTATGACGTGGTTTACGTGTTTTCTTACTGCTCAGGTTTCATTTACTTTTATTTCTTACTGAGTTGGCATACTCAGATTACTCCATGCACCTTGTGTGCAGATTCAGGTATTTCTGAATCCGGTAGTGGGTGTTGATTGCTCAGTGGCAAAGTCATTGGAGTTAGCGAGGTAGCTGCCCGACGTTCGCAGCACTGCTCTTCTCCCTCTTGTCTTCCTTAGATTGTTTTTAGTATATTTTCAGACTCTTCATTGTATTCAGACCTTAGTAGATGCTCGTGACTTGTGACACCCCGATGTCGGGCTGGTGTATTTATTCCGCACTATTCATTTAGACTTAATTATGAGATATTTGATTAATTGAAGGCTTAAAATTAACTTTTATTGAATAATGGTTAATTCGGAAATTGTGTCGGTTGGTCTTGTTTCACGATAGGCGCCATCACGACCGGGTCGGTTTTAGGGTCGTGACAGTAGGCCATCAGGTCCAGGAGCCTTGTAAGGTTTGAAGCTATTTAGGGCGTTAGTAATTTCGACATTATCAAGATCTGCCTCCAATAGTTGAAGGTCAGCAGGGTCGATTGTGTGGGAATAGTATAGTGGCGTATTATTAGTAGAAAAGGTTTGATCTCTTGAGAACAATTGTTGGTAATAGTCAGTTATTTGAATTTGGATTTCATCATTGTATTAAGTCCAATTACCGATTGTGTCTTGTAAAGCCGTTATTCTATTTCGCCTTCGACACTGAAGAGTTGCCATATGAAAAAATTTAGTGTTGGCGTCACCTTCATTAAGCCCATTTATTCGAGATTTAAGCTTCCAAAAATCTTCCTCTAAACGTAGGATATTACTGTAATCATTTGTAAATTGTTGCTCTAGATTTTGAAGGAAGTTACTAGTAGGGTAGTGAATTGAAGATTGAATACACGTAAGCCGAGCTAGTAATTTACGCTTACGATTGAAAATATTTCCAAAAGTGTATTTATTTCAGTGAAGGACTTCTTCCTGAAATATTTTAGTGGTATGAATGAGGTCTGAATTATTTCCCCAGACCTGATGTACCAATTGTTGAAATTGAGGGTGTGATGTCCACACTTTCTCAAAGCGGAAAATCTTTTTATGCTGAGGGCGTCTAGATTCTAGTGTTATTAAAATAGGACAGTGGTCCGGATAAGTTCTTGATAAGTGTTGGTATATATTAAGCCAATCATATTTTTCTAAGATACGGTCTAGTCTTTCTAAGATTGTATTGCCTTGGCGGCGTTTATTGGTCCAAGTGTAACGGCTACCCCTAAACCCTAGATCCATCAAGTTACATTGATTAATAAAATTTCCAAAGTTATCCGCTCTATTATTACTTATTGGGAGACCACCAAATTTTTCATTAGCACTAATAATTTCATTAAAATCTCCACCTATGAGCCAGGGACCATTAACATAGTTATCATGGAAGTAAATTAGATTTTTCCATAGTATATTCCTAACCTCATAATAATTACTAGCATAAATAGCGGATAATAACCATTTAGGAGTGGATGGACATACCTGTACAAGGCAGTAAATTTCTTGGTCTGACATTCTCAGCTCTTCAACAGTAATCTGTATGTCATGCCACAGCACGACCAAGCCACCTATGAGCCCATTCGCAGATACTTGTGACATTTTAGAAAACTGGAAATCATCACGAAGTACTGAGTGGTCTTGCATGTGTGTCTCCAGTAGTATAGCCAAAGCTGGCCTATGATTGTCCAACAGTGATCTAAAGTGGCGCATAAATTCAGCATTATAAGAACCCCGGCAATTCCAAATTATAAAATTCATGATTGGGGTTGGATTGAGAATATGCTCGGTTGGAACTGGACTCTGGGGATTGGCAGCCTGCATGGCCATCATTCCTTGATCCTCGAGTGAGTGAGTCTGTCTGAGAGTCGGAATTATGACCATGGCATATTTCCCCGCCTCTCGATTTGTCGTCACACGGAAGTTTAGACTGCATTCGGCCAACTATGGAGGGCATTTCAGTATGAACTTTTTTTCGTACTTCCCTTGAGGTTGTAGAGATGAATGCCCCTTAACCACAAAAATTCCGTGCGAGTTTCCCTTATCGCCGCTAAAATTTCCACCAACTCCTGGTTTGTTTGTGTGTCTAGTACGTTTAGAGAAGGTGGTGGTGTTGAAGGTGGAGTTGATTGTGGGGTCAGTAGGTCGTATGGGCTCGGTGGTACTAGTAAAACTACTTCCTGATTGTTGAGCTCTAGTGTGAGGATCAACGCATAACCTTGGAGTCCTATCTCCAACCATGACTGGAGAGGTTGGTCTGTTATTTGTGGCTGGGATAGGTATATCAGAGGTGTGGATGGGTGAGGAATTTGTGGACCTTGCATGATGAGATGCGGAAGGTGAAAAAATTGGTTGTTGTGGTGTATTGCCTCCCTGAGATAGCTGTTATTTGGAGTGTTGTTGAAGGATGGACGTTGCATGGTCAAAGGAGGAAGTTTGCAGCGTAGAGGTCTGTGTTGTTGTGTTTGTGTCTATTGAAATCTCAGTAATAGTAGAGTTATTTCCTTTGTTAAAGGAGGGAGTTTTAATCTGTGGCTGACCAGTGCATATAGTAGGAGAAGGGGTGATGGTGGATACATGATGCTCTTCAGAAATCCTAGGTTCATAGGCTACTGTATCATGCAAATTAGATGAGTTAATGTCAATTTGCATAGGTAAAGCTGAATGATTTTGTCTTGTGGTTGGAAAGGTATCCTTCTTTGATTGGCCTGCCGTAGTGGCTGTGGTTAATGGAGAAGTTATCTCATTACGTGTCTTATGAAGGTGTTGTAGCGTGTGAGAGCTAGGGTCTGTTAATGTTGTTTGTGGGCAGAGGTAATTTTTGTTAATAGAGCTTTGGTAATTATTATCAGAGAAAGTGGTAGTTTGGGCTTGGATTGGTGGCCAGTTAAGTGAATTAACTTGGGTTTTAGAAGTGGATTCATGTGGAGTAGAGAATTGAATAATATTATTAGAAGCTTGATTATTGGGCCGCTCATAATTTGAATGAGCTGGTGGACTACTAGGAGTTATGTCAATATTAGGAAAGCCAGAGTCCATATCATCCTTAAGGGGTAGAAAAAAGTTTGATTGATTTTTAGTGGGCTTTTCCTGATTGTTTTGGCTAGTGTTGTGTAAGTGGGCCTTATTCGGCCCATTAGGTTGAGAGAGCTTACCTGTTGAAGCTGGTGGTGATGTCCTAGCTTTCGCCTCCTGTGCTAACCTCAGCGGCGAACTCATAGTACTGGCCAAACGATTGTCTGTCCATCAAGGGAAGTGAACAGTTTGCCATTCCATTTGTTGAGCCTTGACAGCGGGTTCTTAAGTAGAAGAACTAGTTTTAGTATTCGTAGTTGTTGTAGAAATAGTTAGTGAATTTTTGAAAGAAAAATTTAACGAGGCATGGCCAAATCGACCGCAGCTGGTGCAGAGAAGGTTGAGCCCCTCGTATAGAACAGATTGTTTGTTATTGCTAATGTTAAGGTGCGTTTTTAGTGGCTTCTCAAGTGGTACCTCAATACAGATGCGTGCATACCTTCCCCTGGTAGTAGTGGTGGTACAAGTATCTACCTTTAATAGTTTGCCTAGTTTAAATCTCACCCTTTGTAGAATCTCTAAATCATAAAACTCAGTAGGGAGTTCAGGTAGCCGCACCCAGATAGCAGAGTACGTTAGCTGGGTATTTGAGGCGATGAATTTAGGTTCCCACTGACGTACTGAGAGAAAGTAGTTTAAAATAAACCAAGGACCGCCATAAAGAGCTTTGATCATATTTTCTTTTTTCTGAAATTTGATGAGAAAAAAATCAGACCCTAGATCAGTTAAAGGCATTTGTTCACTTGGTTGCCATAGGGAGATAAGTTTTTGCTTTAGTAATTGATGACCCAATTTTTCCCCAAAAACTTTAACAATTACAGAGTATTTCCAGGGGATATAGAGACGTGATTTATCCTCAGTGGTTAAAGGGATGAACATATCTTCGTCAGTGTCAGTAGGTGTTGTTTCATCTGAGAGGTCAATACTTGGTTGTTGTGGAAGTTGGCTGCCAGAGTTAATCAGTGAGGAGTTGTTTGTTATCAGTGTTTGGAGAAATGTTCATTGTGGGGCCAGCGATGATGAAGGTTCATCAATCTGCATCTTGCCTATGTCAAGTGGTTCTTGAATCTGTTTTAATGGGGGTTTATCTGGGGGTACCGAAGGGGGGTCACCAGGGCGTTGCCCAAAGAGATCAATAGTGGTCATACTGTGGTAATTAAGGTTTTATGGAAGGAAAGCGATGAGAGTATTGTCGGAGAAGTGGCCGGAAATCGTCTATCAATTGTAAGAGAGCAACTTCAGACATGCGATCCAAGCTGAAAAAGTTAAAATGTTTAAATGATCTTGTGGACAACTTAGATAGGCAATAAGTTTCAAAATAAAGAGAATAGGAAAATGAAAAATTATTAGTTATATCAGCCCATAAGTAAGTTAATACAAAAATTAGCCAATTCACAAAATATTAGCCAATTAGCTGTCTGTAGCAAAAAAAGTCAAATTTTTGCTTTCTTTTGAGTGGTGTTGTTAGAATAAATTGGATAAATTTTAAGGAGTTTAAATCTCAGTTTTAGAATAATATGGTAGAGTTTTGAGGTGGTTTGAATCAAAAATTTGAAGTACAAGATGAACATGGAAAAAGACGATATGTGTATCACACTTTGTATCATTTGTGTATCACATATGTATCATATTTGTATCAAATGTGTATCTCACACACACACACACACACACACACACACACACACACATATATATATATATATATATATATATATATATATATATATATATATATATATATATATATATATATACAAAGGCAGATTCAAGTTTTAAACTTTATGGGTTCAGAGTCGCAATTCTACCACATATCTTCTAATTTAGTAGGTTCAAAATTTATTACTTGTATATATTTAATAATTTTTTGGGGAAAAATTACAGAGTATGAGCGAAAGCTATGGGTTCAGTTGAACAAATAGCTTCTAGACTAGATATCGCTCTTTATGTATACATGTGTGTGAGATACATGTTTGATATATGTGTTGCAGAAGAATCTTTTCAACTTGATTTTAACTACGAATTTTGATACCAAATCACCTTCAATCTTTCTCAAATTTTATCACCTTGTTTGGTATGCCATCCATGACATTTCCGTTCCGTCTTGTATTTAAAATTGCTGATCACGCTTAAAAATATGGAAGGAAATCTTTACGTGTGGTTCTTGGAGAGAAAGAATCCTTATTTATTTGAATTTTCAATTTTTGTATATGCTTGGCTAGTTTTGGTAAATTTATAATTATGACTAGAAATTGATAAGTTATGACTTATTTGGAACTTTTCCGTAAGATTCCCAACATTAACACCAACGAAACTTAAGTTTACAGAGATGTAAAGGTCTTAAAAATCTATTAATAAGTCTATCTATCCAACTGGATATGTTGTGATAAGGTTAACTTGGTTTATTATACCTTTGGTCAAAGTTAGGAAAACTACCCCGCTATGAGTCTTGACTTTTTATGTGTCAACATGGTTATCGTTTGTTCAAAGATAATGGCTTATTTGAATGAAAATTAGTCAACATACTTCATTTAATTGTGTATGCATGTAATTACAAATTCAATGGCCATTGATGTAATATTTGCAATATAGTCCCTTAAAGTTTGAATTAATGTGGTTTAATAATATTACAGATATTCAATATATATTTTTAGAGAAAACGTATTACGAACAAATAGTATTATACTTCAAATAAAAGAAAACAAAAAATAAAAATTATGAGATATAGAGAACTAGACCCTAAACCAATAGCAAGTAGAGACATGACGTTCAATATATATTTTCAGGAAAAAATGTTCAAGTGAATCTCAGTCTCAAACCCACATTGTTCTCAAACGAAGTATATGGTATTATGGCTCAAACCTCAAAATTTGAGCTGTAATATTCAAACTCCATATTGGAGATAGATGAAGATGAATTTTAAATTACTGGATGGGATAATCTTTTGGTTAAACATGTGTTTTTTTAAGGTATACCAAAAGATTCAAACAGTTAGGTCATAGATACAATCTAATGTGAAGGCTGCATTGAGTTTCGTTTGACCAAGCAAAATCTGGTCCATTTTTACAACTATTTTAGTTATCTAAATCCGGAATGAGAAATTGTCATTCCTAGTTGTATTTTAGTAATCTTTTGTTAGCTCTATAAATAAATAGCTCAACAGAATAACATCCTCAAATCAGCGCATTCAGAGAAAAATGGCCTTTTACAAAGCTGGTATCCTTTCTCTCCTCCTATTATCCGGTAAGGCTTCTTTGATATATATATATTTGAGACACATCAAGCCAAAATGTCATTTTATATCTTTACTTTGTGTTGATTTGGGTGCTTTAATTTATAGGTATATTTCTGTTGGGAATTAATGAGGTGAAATATGTAAATGCCAAGTCATGTCTCCAGTTTTGTGATAATGAAGTGGCATACATGACTTGTCCCTCTTCAGGAGATGAGCAAATTAGCCCAGTATGTGTCAACTGTTGCACAGCAGATGAAGGTTGTAAACTTTTCCGCACTGATGGATCATTAATTTGTACTGGAACCCAAGATTAATTGATCCTTGTCAAAAATGTAATGGTTAACTAAAATCTCTATACATACTCATATCATATGTGTGCAATAAGGCCTGAGTTTATGATTACTCAGGTGATTTCTAATGTGCAATTATGTTTGCATCCTTTGTCTAAGCTTGTAAAGATATGAATAAAAAGTAATAAATTATATCTATCACAATGTCATTTGCTGAAGTTTAAATTCTTTGCATGGTAACAAGCAGCTGAAAAGATAGCGCTAGCTAGTGACCTAAAGGAAGAGTTAGTACAGTAAAAAGGTTGAAATACATTAACTTATTATATACTGGAAAGTTAGCCGTTGGACCAAATCATAGAGATGGTACTAAGGGTGTAATGTGGGCCGGGCCGGGCCTAAACGGGCTTCGTGGGCTTTTGGTAGGGACCGGGACCACGAGCTAATGGTCCCAGGCTAAGTGGGACGGTCCCGGGCCTATGTGGGCCCAACGGTTAATTTCAATTTTTTTAAAAAAATTTGTTATCTAAGGCAATTCCTTGTAAAAATTATACTATAGAATTGTGAATTCAAATTTAAACACAAAAATATTGTAAAGAGATATTCAAAGCAATGTGTTATAATTTTATTATAGCATTAACAAAACATGGCAATATCTTTCTTGGTCTTCCTCCCCCCATGGAATGAGCACAACAAGGTGCTAATACCACCATTGAGAAGAAAAAGAAACTAATCAAGATGTGCCAAAATACAAGTTACATATTAATTTTACATGGTATCTCTTACAAATTTCATAAATCCTTCAAGGTTCGGAGGAATTTCCGTTGGTGGTGGCGGAAAAGAAGCTTGTTCATCACCGTTTCCTGGCAAAGCTGCATCCTCCGCAAGTTGAGCTAGCATTTCTTTGTAACCTTCGTTTACCTCTGGTTGTGATTCAGCAAGTCCAAAATTTCTTCGTTCCGAACGGATCCAATCTCTGAAAAGTACAGATTTTTCCAAGCTCTCCCTCATAGACGCTCTATAATCACCGAGTTGAAGTCTTGCTTGACTGAAAGCGCTCTCTGATGCCAGTGTTGAAGCTTGAATGGTTAAAATATCTCCGGCCACCCTTGAAAGAATCGGAAAGTGTTTTTCTTTATACTTCCACCATTTTAAAATATTAAAGGAGCCGTCGGGATTCACTTCCTCAATTCCCTGTGACAAATAAACTTCAAGCTCATTTAGTTGTGAACAATCACTAGTACTAGAACCTTGAGAACCCCTAAGCAGTAAGTGCTCTTACTCCCGCAGTTCTTTTAAATGATTGAGAATTAGAAGAAGAAAGAGTTGGAACATTTGGTCTAGCATGATCTATTGCAATTTGATAAGCACTATAAATAGTTTGAGCATTTATTTTAATTGAGGCTTGTGCTTCCGAAAGTGTAGACAACTCCTCATCTTCAAGTGCTAAACCATTATAAAAAATTTGATACCAAAATTGAGGACCTCCGAATTTCATAGTAGGATTTAACAAGGCAGCAACACCATAAATAGGGGAAATAGGGAAAAAAATATTTTTTAAACTTCTTTCTCATCGAATCAATAGCTTGTTCATAAATTTCTCCACCCTCTGAAAAATAAGCAAACAAATTTGCAAGTTCTGCAATATAAACTAAATAGTTAAAAATAGTAGGATAATATTGCCCAGAAAATTCATTTGTAGCAATATGAAATTTTTCTAAAAAATCTACAAGTATTTTAATATTAGCCCAATCCGCATTTATAAGGTGCTCATCATCATCACTTACATGAGTATCAAACGTTGAGTTTATGGAGTTTCTATATTCATATGCAACAACTAAACTTTCATACATGTAATTCCATCTAGTTGGACAAGGTTTAGGAACCTTTCTTTCTCTTAGGCCAAATTCATCGCGTCTTTTAAAATATTCTCTAAGTCTACTTCTACGGTTTGAATAAAAAAGCCAGTGAAGAGCCATTTTAACTTTTCCAATTTCAACATTTAAAATTCTCATACCATCACCCACAATTAAATGGTAAATATGACAAATACATCTAACATGAAAAATGATACTAAATGCAGGATTTAGTGTAGTGGTAAGCAAGGCTACAACATTAGTGTTACTAGTAGCATTATCCATTGAAATTGACATTATTTTATCACTAATACAAAAATATCTACAAATATCCGTAACCGTGCTAGAAATAAACTGCCCTTGTGTGACGTGAATTAATTATTCTATAAGTGATAATGCGCTTTTACATTATCCAATCCTCATCAATCCAATGACAGGTAACAGTAAGATAATCACAGTCATTACCACTTCTACCAATATCAGTAGTAACAGCAACACGACAATTAATATGAGTAAATAAATAACGCAAATATTGTTTGTTCATACATGTTTATATTTATAAATATTGCCTTTACGATTGTGCGAGGCCATCCTTTATAAGTAGGATTAAAAACTTTTCTAATATAATGCACAAAGTGAGGCTTAGAAGGAAAACTATAGGGTAAGCACGTAACAGTAACCATTTTTGCCAGTTTTTCCCTATCTTTTCTTGGATCATAATATAAAATACCACCGGTAACAGTGTTAATTCCGGTTGAAATTAATTTGACCCGGTACTAGGGTCAGGCTGACTAGGTACACTTGTCCCCGCAGCTGAAACTTTCATATGAAGATATTTAACTTTATCTTGAGGGTGTAGCATTATGTGTCTCCTCAAACTTCCCTTCCCCCCGATCAACATAGTTAAAAGTTAACTCTTTGCCACAAGTTTTACACTTAGCTTTATTTTTTTCTCTTATTTGAATAAAAAATAGCCAAACAAGAGATGTTTCGGCTCGTTTAGAAGGTTGTCTAGAAAAATTAGGGGTAGTAATAGGGGGGTCAGACGGGGCATCATTTGGATTAGTTGGGTTAACTTCAGCAACAGGACTAGTGGGTGTATCGTCATCCGGTTGCGTTTCGTCCAAATCTATTTCCTGCTCATTATCTTCATCAATAGTTGGATTACCATAAAAAGCATTCATATATTCATGGTCTAAGTGTTCACCACCTCCAACATTATGCAAATATTGACTCTCAGTAAATTGTAATGACGCATTATCACTATCAAGAATAGGAGCAGGTGGATGGCGGGATGGCGTTTGGGTAGGGGAGCCCGGGGGAATTGGAGGAGGAATAGATTGACCACTAGATTCACCACTTTTTGGATTTTCCCTTATTTTTAAAATATTTTTTTAACGAAAAATCCATCTTAATTAATCAAACAATACAAAAGTAAATAAAACAAAACAAAACTATAATATTAAAACTTAAGAGTTGGAACGAGTTTACCGAATTGACGAACAACTTGTTGAAAATTATATATCGTTGAAGACTTGAAAATTTCAATTGACGAACAACTTGTTGAAAATTATATATCGTTGAAGACTTGAATACTTCAATTCACCAACTTCACAATTTTTCACAAATTGCAACAATAAAGTAAGCAATTATAGAAGAAAATTAGAGAGAGAGAGATTGAGAGATTGATGATGTTGTGAGAAAAATGAAAGAATGAGCGGGTATTTATAGTTGAAAATAGGGAAAAAGTGTAATTATAAAAAGTTTGGGGTTAAAACAAAGTTGGGGGAGGAGGGGGGGTAGGGGTAAG
>NW_017673792.1:67806-73997 GCF_001879085.1 Nicotiana attenuata
CTCCAACTACCCCCCCACCCCCCCCCCCCCCCGGACCTCCAACATATTTAATAGCTAACTCTTTGCCACAAGTTTTACACTTAGCCCTTTTTTTATCTCTTATTTGAATAAAAAATGGCCAAACAAGAGATGTTTCGGCATGTTTAGAAGGTTGTCTAGAAAAAGTAAGGGTACTAACAAGGGGGTCAGACGAGGCATCATTTGGATTATTATTAGTTGGGTTAACTTCAACAACAGGACTAGTGGGTGTATCGTCATCAGGTTGCGTTCCATCAAAATCCATTTCCTCCTCATTATCTTCATCAATAGTTGAATTACCATAAAGAGCATTCATATATTCATGGTCTAAGTGTTCACCACCTCCAACATTATGCAAATATTGACTCTCAGTAAATTGTAATAAATTGTTATCACTATCAAGAATAGAAGCAAGTGGAGGGCGGGTATAGGGTTTGGATAGGGGAGCCCGGGGAATTGGAGGAGAAATAAATTGGCCACTAGATTCACCACTCTTGGATTTTCCCTCATTTTTACTAAATATTTTTTTTAACGAAAAATCCATCTTAATTAATCAAACAATACAAAAGTAAATAAAACAAAACAAAACAAAACTATAATATTAAAACTTAAGAGTTGGAACGAGTTTACCGAATTGACGAACAACTTGTTGAAAATTAATTATTGTTGAAGACTTGAATACTTCAATTCACCAACTTCACAATTTTTCAGACAAATTGCAACAATAAAGTAACCAATTATAGAAGAAAATTAGAGAAAGATTGAGAGAGATTGATGATTTTGTGAGAAAAATGAAAGAATGATGAGGTATTTATAGTTGAAAATAGGGAAAAACTATAATTTTAAAAAGTTTGGGGTTAAAACAAAGTTTAAGAGGTTAAACGGCTATTTTATAAATAGCCAACGGCTAGAAATGGCCGTTTTTTAAATCCACTAACGGCTAAAAATGACCATTTTGGCAGAAAATATTTTTTTTAAAAAATAGCCGTTGGGCCCGTTTAGGCCCACTTAGGACCGGTTGAACCGACTAACTTACTAGCCGGTCCCGGTCCCGGTCCCGATCTCGCGGGCCTATGTAAAGAGACCGGCCCACTTGGAAGCCCACCCTCACCCGGTCCCGCTCCTATCCGGTTAGGCCCGTTTAGGCCCACTACCCATTCAGGCACGCGGGTCTGGGCCAATCCCGGGCCTAACCGGCCCACATGCCACTAGGGGTGTGCATTCGAATCGGTTTATCGATAAATCGAATCGATTATTTGTTATCGAAATCGAAATCGAAAAAATCGAAACCTTATTGAAACGATAACGATAAGCATATGTACAAATCGATAATCGATAAGTAATTATCGATAAGGGTCAAAATCGAATCGATAAATCGTATGCACACCCCTACATGCCACCCTTAGATGGTACAAGGCTTATGCACCTGTTAACATAGCAGATTAGTAGATGATCACTAATGTTTTCCTAAGTCGAACTTGTTTCTCTTAAAAACAAAATTAAATCTTCAAGCACTAATTGTCTCCTTTTATTTTTGTGTTTCTACTGGAGAGGTCTAGGGGAATACTTCATTTCCCGACTGGATTTCTCATTCTTGTTTTCTCTAGTATGTTAATCCCCAGCAGCAGCAAGGTGGAAAAAGAACAACAATATACCCAGTATCATCCCATACAGTGCAGTCTGAGGAGGATACTGTATACGCAGACCTTACCCCTATCTTGTGAGGATAGAAAAGTTGTTTCCAATAGACCCTCGGCTCAAGAAAGCATAGACACCATATTGATGAAAATGTAGACAAGAAGGGACAGCACCAAAAAGTCATATAAAAGCAGAATTAAAACAAGATAGTAAAATGATCAACAATGAAAGAAAACAATGATTAGTCATAAAAACCTACTACCAACAAAAAGGGAGATTGCGTGTCAATACTACTGTTATTAACACTCTATATTCATACCCTACTACCCTAATCCTCGATCCCCATACCTTCCTATCAAGGGTCATCTCCTCGGTCAGCTGAAGTTGCGCCATGTCTTGCCTAATCACCACTCCCCACTTCTTCAGCCTACCTCTACCTCTCCGTAGGCCCTCCATACCGAGGCGTCAGTGCTCCTCCTCACATGACCAAACCACCTAAGTTGCGCTTCCCGCATCTTGTCCTCAATAGGGGTCACACCCACCGTGTCGCGAATAACCTCATTCTTAATCCTATCTAACCTGGTATGTCCGCACATCCATCTCAACATCCACATCTCTGCTACCTTCATCTTCTGGGCATGAGCGATCTTGACTGGCCAAAACTCCGTCCCATGCAACATAGTTGGAAGGTGGAAAAAGAACAAAAATGAAAATATAAGTACTGTTATTCTTCTTTGGCTTTTTTCCCAGCACAATACTATCATAATATCTAGCAACACAGGATGAAAGAACTTCAGACCTCTTCATTTGTTGCTCTATCTGTTTTTACTATAAATTTTTCGCACATGCAGGAAGACGACAGTAGTTGTGCTCTGCAGCACGTTTTTCCCCCTCCTTTTTTTAATAGTATTAGGACTTGCAACTTTTCCTCCACCAGCGCGGGCAAAATAGCAGAGCAAGTATTAGAAGAATAACAGACAAGCTTGCAAGCAATCTGTAGATTATCCTAACTGCAGCGGCTGTACATAAGGAAGGATACTCAAATATATACACGTAATCTGGTCATTCACTATCTACCTACAGGGCTCTAATTCAAAGTTTCAAACTGGATCACCTTTCTGGAAAATCTCTTCAAAACAATATGGAAACAAAAAACAAAAGAATGGGCACAAGGAGATCCACTCCACCACGGGGACAGCCTGCAATCACGGCATCAATACATGGATCAATATATAACCTAAAAAAAACATGGCACTACTAGTGTACACCATCCCCCACCCCACTACCAAAAAAAAAAAAAAAAAGGAAGAAAAGCAGAGGAGAATTTGCAAAATATTCCATGTAAAGACAGTTGCATGTGCAGGTCTATATAGTTTGTATCCATAATAGAAACAGAAATCTATTTCAGTCTCTCACTTGATAGGATGCAATTGTTGCCCAATGGCTAAAACTCACTTTTAAGGGAAATGATAAATGCAATTCCATCTTGAGAAGAAAGCAAAAAATACTACCTAGTATGACGTTTGAAAATAAATGTCATCACAGGAATAAACAAAAGAAGGTTGAAAATTAAAGATACTCACCAGAATTTCCTAATGTCTCTGATGTTGGTAATGCCGGCAACGACATCTCTGCAAATTGAAGCAATACCGTAGAGATAATTAATATGGAGCTATATGCCAAAAGTAGCTTCAGTTTGGCAGAAAGAGAATTTAATGTGAAGTTAAGTCAATTACCGGGAGCACATAGAGAAAAAGATGTGCCGGTCAATGATGAAGGCCATGGAGCAGCAATATTGTCATTTAAGTCGCAAGTAAAGCTGAAACCTGTTGAGTTGTCATACACCAGATCTGCTGGATAACTTCGAAGTAAACACCCTGCTAATTAATTTAAATGACATAATAAGTACAACCTACACCAAGAAAACCTAAGATGCATTCCACAAGGCAAAAAGCAACACTGACAAAATACTGGCACTGTAACGCGCAGTTGCACTTATTTTTTCAGTCAAACACAGTTATGAATTTCAGTTTGCCTTACCAACAACTACGGATGCATGCATAAAATTCCAGCTATCCCAAAGCTAGAGGATAATCTTTCAAGTGCTCACTTTTCATGAGTAGTATGCATGCAAATTGTGGAATGAAATAGGTGAATCAGGGAGTAGCGAAATTTCCAAGCTTAAAATCAGTGACAACCTACTAAAAAATGGCAGAACTTTATTAGAGCAGATGGCACTGGTGCTGCTTTTGTCAGGATTATTTAACTTCTTTGTATTTCTTCACCCTAAGCAATGTAAGGAATACAAGACAATTCCTTGCATTCATGCTCTTACAAATCATCATCGAGCAACTATGTTTGATGGTCCCATCCCATGAAATCAGCAGCTAATCAATTGAAAATAACCCAATGACACCTTTATATATCCGTGAGGGTGCACACCATTGCAAGAGAGTTAAGTAGATTAATTATCAAAGGTGAATACTCACTTATTATGACCAGTAAGCTAGCTGTAGGGAACCTGCTCTAAGGTATCATGATACTTGTACGGTACCATAGAGCAATTATTCATATTCTCGTCACTAAGAGTAAGGGCTGTAAGTTAAGATTCAGTTTATCGAGAAAATGGAAAAAGAAACTCACTTCAACTGACAGTCCAACAGTACTAAATGTATGCTAATGTTGGATAAAACAATAGTTGCAAGGCTGTGGGAAGAGGTAATAACTATCGTCAGCATGAGATACAAAAGGCCCATAATATCTTTACTAAAAAAAAGAAAAATATTATGATGGTGGTACGCAGGCCAGCTTGCGCGCACCTCAACTATTCCACCGAGTACCTGCTACCTCCCACCAGCACAAGTACTGGGTAATTAGACGGAGTCATACAACAGTAACAAAACTGCAATTTCTCAATTTATCTAGAAGTTCCAAATTCTTTAGGAGCTTATATTGGTTGAAACCACTGATATGTCTAATAGCATAACTAGTTCTGAGTTTCTGAGAGAAATAACAACTTATATCCAAATATCTTCGTATGAAAATTTAGAAAAATTGAGTGTTTTATGCTAAAGAAAGAAAAACGGGCCAATATTTATTAACAGCAAATCAGAGAATGAAAAAGCATACAAAATAATAGAGTTAGTACCTTCTTGCCCATATGCTGCTCCATTGCAAACAGACGGCAATCACAAAGAAAGCGAACATCAGATAAAAACAACAGAAATCAACAAGCGATTAAAAAACAAAATTAGAAAATGAACAATCACCTTGAAGACTAAAGTCTTTCAATTCAACATCACAAAGCTCATAAACATTTGTCATGACCCCAGCCTTCTGTAACATAGAACCAAATGCCGCAGCACACATAATTGCTTGCTGATTTGTAATCAACATCTGCTTCTGCATCCCAGCAATATAGGCATTTAATGAGCTACAACATGAAGGACTAGGAGCGGCTAAATTTTTGCACGCATTGATCACTTCTAATGGTTGCTTGAATTCCAGGGGACATGCTGCAAACCAAAAGAAAACTGATTAAAAATATGCCCCTAACCACAACTGATATATACTAGAACGAATGGTACAATTCTGCTGGTGTGAGCCAACCCGAACTAGTTTTGGTTTGAGGTATGTTTGTTATGGTTGTTGTTGTAGAAGGTATGGTACACAGGTACAAATATATTTAAAAAATATTCGAGTTTAGACTTTTGATAAACGTGGATAATCCACAAACTGTTTATCCTTCTCATTTGGCGAATATACAACAAGTGAATGACTTCTTATCTCTGATCTCAAGCATACTCTCATTTTAACTGGACCATATACGACTCTAATCCATCGAAGGTAGCTGCTTCTTCATTTCATATTATTTGAGCTCAATTCTAAGGAAAATAACTGGATAATTTCATATGGAGGAGAAAATTTTGGCAAAATAGGGCCAACCTGTGGCAAATAGAAGATAAAAATCCAAAATAAAGCTATGCTCTAAACAGACAAGGAAATATAGCTCCTAACTTCTGAATCTCAGATGTCAACAATTTAAGGATGTGCAATTTTCTTTAACTTTTTCTTTTTTTTTTTTTTTTTGGGGGGGGGGGGGGGGGCGAAGTTAACTTTAAGGATGCGCAAAGTGTCACATTTTCTTGTAAGTAGCCGAAAATGGCACCTCTACAGAGTAGATGAAACTTGGAAGCCAAGCGCGCAAAAGAAAAAACCACTTTTATTCAAAAGTTATAACAGGATCAGATTGTAATTGAGCCTTTTGCAAGACACTGTAATACAAGCCACAAGAGTTAAGAAGGACAAATATAAGCACTTGCTTATATAAGTTGTACAGCTAACTAGAATTACTTAGTTGAATCTTTTACTTCTCCAGTTACAAGGAATGAACCCTTTTCAGTGGTAGAAAGGAATCTTTTTTTTTTTTTTTTTTAGGGGGGGGGGGGGGGGGTGGGGGGGGGGGGGTCTGATTGTTACCACCGTACGATAGTAATTTTGCTGATCTCTATCGTTCCTTCACGTATAGTAGGAAA
>NW_017673792.1:74017-120007 GCF_001879085.1 Nicotiana attenuata
TACACCTCGATGAATTTTGCTGATCTCTATGTCCTTCACGATATGGAAATATTTATTTGTTTTATCAGTCATTGTTGCGATTTTCAAGCCACAATTTTAGTTCAAATAGGAAAGGATGAAAGCACTGCTCTAACAAGTCACAAGGAAGATACCAGATCCTACTAAACAAAGATGTCGAAAGCTAGGTCCTATAGGCTCCTAAAGCAACATCCTAACCAGGATCAGCATGAAAGACTGAAGATTTGATTTTCATCCCAAAAGAGAAAGGACAGAAGATTTGATCCTCAAACGCTAACATGCAAGGTTAGCATTACAATCATCTAATCTGTATAGTAAATCATTTCCATGGGCAGTTTTTTTAACCCCTATGGCGATAGAAAAATTTCTACTGAATGCATCTCAGTCGGAGTAGCCAAAAATCAAACATCCGAACCCCGTGTTGACAAAAATATAAATATGAGATTAGAGTCAGGTTCACCATAATAATTTTGGAGGAACTCTAGCATAGTCAAATAGATCAGAACGAGAAACATGAGTTCTTCTAGAACCATAAAATATCACAAACACGTTCAGGGCCAGATGTGTCAAAACTCAAAAACTAACCTTTGTTAACTTTGCAGGAAGATAACAACCGAAATGCAGAATTGGCATCATCAAATCGTAGTTTTCTTGCAATCCATGAATAGACCACTCCTTTACAGTCATTAAGTGTATCAATTTCACTAGGCACTCCAACTATGTTCTTACCACCAAGACTCGTCTTTATTCCTGAGATCTGAAGCGCAGCCTCAGAAATAGCATGCTGGCAAACAGGCCTACAGCATTCTTTAAGAGTATCAACTGTGCTGCAAGCCTCCAACAACTTGCTTGTATTCACTGTTTCCTCGAAAGTGCCAATGTCCTTCACGGGGCAAGACCCACCAGTTAGATTTGATGACTTCACAGAGCATAGGCCAGGAATTGAGCTGTTTGCTCCTTTACTAGCTAATATACTGATGATATCTCTAAAACAATCATCAGCTACCGCACTTTGTAAAACTAAAGTATCAGAATGGTTGCTGTAAAACCCCTGGAATATGTGGAGTAAGCTATTGAACTGTGGACAACATATTACATTTCCTACAACTGTTGACAAAGACCGAGTACAATCAGATGCTGTCTTATCTGTGATGCTGGAAATAACAGAGAAATTTACAGGGCATCTTCCCGTCAAGACAGGGTCATATGTCTTCGGAAACGAAGGGTACATTGGTGGCAATGGCTTCACTGGGAAAGGATAACGAGGTATGACAGCAGGCGGTATCTCAATTGGTTCAAAGATTCCACTTTTGGGAGGGCTAGCCAGTTCAGATGTGGAAGAAGTTTCGCCTGTTTTATGTGGCACATGTAGAGCCACTACATTCTGACAGCTGGCCAACCAGATAGCAACGACTAGCAGCTGATGGCTCAACAAACCTGCAATCAGATGCAACAAGTAAGGGCCTGGATAGAATACAAGTGCACATGCATAAGCAGGAGTTGGGAAATATCAAGATGCATCTTGGAAGTGGTAATTTCATGCAATTAATTTAAGTAAAACTACCCTAGAAATTTTACTGAAATAAAAAAAAATACCCTTGAAATTTTGACAGAACTTCAGCACTATAAAATCTTTCAGCACACAAAGAAACCACAAGGCAAAACCAACTACAGCACGGCATCTTGCTCATCTTCATTCAGAAAGGAATATTATAATGGCCACTACCAGGAAGAAAATGAGAATAGGCTACCAAAAATCAGTACAAACTCTCGACAACTGCCAGCTAAATTATGTCTGCTAAAATACTTTGTAACAACAGCTTGGATGCCATTCTTTAGGGGACAAAACAGAAAGCCACCAAGGACATGAGTACATTTACAACAGATAGCACATAGTTAAAGTCTAAAATTCTCTTCCCCTGTCTCCAATAAGATAAAGTCTAGCATATTAATTTTCACAAGTCCAGTACTGTACCCTTGAGACGAGTGGCGGTCATCGCACAAGCCATGCCTCTGCTAACCCTCCGGCAACATGGATACGCACAATCAATACCTTTATGCTGCTGATGGTACGGCAATTGAGCTGGTCACATAAATATTATGACGTACCAGTACCTATGATAGATTCAGCCACTGGGTTAATTGAGAGATAAGGCAACACCCAAATAATCTGAAATTGCCTTAGATAGTGTATGGCATACATATTTGTAAATAAATTTATCGTATTTGTAAAGAAAGAGGTACACCAATTTAATAGCAGCATTTTTTTATAACATTGGTATTCGGACCAGCTTATGCACCTCGACTAATTTCACGGGGTACTTACTACCTCCCACCAACACAGATACTGGGTAACTCTATCTACCAAGTCTTGGACAGATAAGAAGAAACCATCTAGTGTTTTGCCTCCGTTGAGATTTAAACTTGAGACCTCATGGTTCTCAATCCACTTCATTGACCACTAGGTCACACCTTCGGGAACAATAATTCAATAGGCACATAATAGTTCCAACTTCCAAATGCCTCTTTTTCTCTTTCAAGAAACATAAGCAAACCAATGTTCTTCAATATCATTACAAAGAAGTGCCAAGGAACTTCACAACAAAATAAATGCAGAATCTCATGACCATGTCATAAGTTACACTCGTCTCTAGATGCCATGGGAACAAAAGCGGACTGAAATCTCTTCACATATCAGACTGTTGTTCTCACCTAATCCCATTATTATGATCTTCCAAATTTGGAGAAATATGGAAGTTTAGGTCCACTATTTCCCCCGACTTTCTATAACCTGAAAGTTCTACCGCACAAATGAAACTTTACAACAAAACATATACAGATAAAAGTTACAATCAGAAATTTCATGATTCTTCCAACTCTTTCCCCCCAATTTCTTGTATCACTAGACTTCCATCTTAACAGAAATATCCTAGTCCATTGATGACATGACCAAAGTCGGATCCAGAATTTGAACATTATGAGTTCAAGATTGGGATTCTACTACAACCCATTCGTTTTATTGTGTCCGAAATCTATTATTTGTACTTATTTCGTGGTATAATTACTATACACTGACGTTCTAAATAATATTTACACATCTAGCCACTTAAAAACCAGCTACTACCAACTCAAGTGTATACAACTTAAATCCATATTTCTTTTCCTGTTTCTTTATTTATTTAAAAAAAAAATTTATGTTCGTTTCTTCTATAGGGAAAGAATACTCCTTTTTAATAAAAAGAAATGCCAATTAAAAAATTCAAAATTAAAATGAGGAGTTAATTTTCCTATAGAAAAAAATAAAGATAAAAAAAACAATTACAAACTCAAGAACTAAACAAACAGGAAGTTAAAATGCGGCTCAAAATACCTAAGATCCAAAGCTACGAAAAGCATAGAAATACAGAAAATTTTAACTGCATAGTTATATATAGATAAATAACAGAAATAGAAAAAATAATGAAACATACCTGAAGTTAAAATTCAGTAGAGACCAGAAATTCTCCACATCATTTGTCATTAAATGAATGCTTGGATCCAAGGAATTGTAGACTAAGAGACTCAATAAATCGACAAACGGTTTGATTCAGTGTATATATCCATTAAAGGGTAAGTAGTAAATGGGCGTGCCAAATAAGAAAGAACCCTAGAATCAGAGGAAGAAAGAGTAGTAGCAGCAGGTAGGTGTTCAGGAGGGGGTACGGGGATGTGTTTTATTTATTTTAGAGGTGCCGTTTTAGGGGAAATTGCCTGTTATGTACATCAGTGGGAGTCCAGACATAAGAATGGTAAAATATGGAAGAAAAAATAGTTGAAAATTAGAGTTTTATTTGGATATGAATATAATTTTGGGCTGTTTTAATTTTTTATGAATGATTTGAAATAAATAAAAAAATTGAAAAAAAAATTTTAGAATTTTTTAAATTTTTTGAAAAATTTCGAAATTCATCTTCAAGTGAAAATCGGTAGGTAATTCATTCTTAGGTGGGAACTTTTGCTCCTACGCTCGACCTTTTCTCTCTCTAACATTCAAGAACGCTGCTTCTGAAAATTTGTGCCGGCCACATTTTTCCGGCGACACTTCACGCATCGGCGCAGGTAAGGTAAGGTTTTCTTTTCTCCTCCTATTCTCGTTCTCTCTCTTTTCTTTGTTCCCTACTCCCTTCTCTTTCTCTCGATCTCTTTCCCCTTTTCCATGTTTCTTGGTGTCAGTCGTCGGTCACCGGGAATCACCTGCTTTCGGCAATAGCCTTAGGTCCCAGGCATCACCCCTTTACTCTCCCCAACTACTCTTTCACTCCCGCCTCTCTCTCTCATCTCTTCTGCTCCCAACCCTAAACTGTCGGCGACAGCTATTGTCCGGCAATCACATTTCTTTTTCCTTTCTTCCTCTGCTCCTTCTCCTTTCTTCCACTGTCCTGTTTTATTGCACGGAACAGTCGCCCTAGGCGGCAACCCAGGTAATTTGTGGTTTTTGTCTGATATCTTGGACAGGGCGGGACAGACAATTTTAGCCAGGCTTAAGCACACGGGTTCGGGAGGAAGCAACATTCAGCGAATTGGCAAGCGTATCCAGACATCTCCGACTATAATTCAGGTTCCATCTTTCTTGAATTGTATTTGCGCACATCTCTTTACTATTGCCTTGTCGGCAATTTTTGTTTGTGTACACATCTGTTAGTTTTGGTTGCCTTGACGGTAACCCGTAGTTGGATTGACTGCTTTCGGTAGACAACACTTGCTTGTTTTTCTATCGTTGCAACTAGTGGTTTAAGATTAAGGTTTCGTCTATCCCTTTTAATTCTTTGTTTGCATAGCGGTAGTTTCTTAGGTGTGGTAGATTTACTATTCTAGTGATTGCTTGCGTTACTTTTCTCGTGTAGTGTCTTTGAGTTGTTTTTAGCTCTCAGATTCCTAGCTAGTATTCATTTATTCCCGTTATCTGCTCTTAGTGGTAGTGATTACCTAATACCTCTTGCTTATAGTGGCAGTAGTAAATGATGTGAGAGTAAGGTCATGTCCTCGGGTGGGGCTGGGGGTAAGGTCTAGGGGTGGAAAGGGGGATAAGAGAGCCTCTAGGCTGAGAGTTGGGTCCTGGAACATTGGGATGTTGACGGAGAAGTCTATATAGTTAGGTAAGATTCTTTAGAAGAGAAGAGCATAAGCTCCTATTTATGGACCTGGAGATGAAAAGGAGTAGGGGTTATGAAGGGCTTTCCTAGGGGTCACAAAGGGGGCTTGTGGTGGAATATAGAGGTCCAAGGTAAAGTGGAAACCAAGAAAGCTGCTTATTTGAAGCTAGTAGAGAGTACAAACGAGGAAGAAAGAAGGACTTATCGGGAGTGTTACAAAAAAGCAAAGAAAGAGGCAAAGTTAGTAGTTACGGTGGCTAAGAATGCGATGTTTGCTCGTTTGTACGAGGAGCTCGGGGGCAAAGGCAAGGACAAGAAGTTGTATCTGTTGGCCAAGGTAAGGGAAAGGAAGGCTCATGACTTAGACCAAGTCAAGTGCATGAAGGACGAGTATGGCAAAGTAATGATGGACGAGGCACTTATTAGAAGAAGATGTCAGACATACTTCCATAAACTATTGAACAAGGAGAGGGATAGAAGCATTGTACTGGGTGAGTTGGAGCACTTCGAGAGTCTGCGGGATTTTGGCTACTGCAAGCGGATAAGGTAGAGGAGGTGGAAGGGGCGATGCGTAAGATGTGCAGGGGCAAAGCGACGGGGCCAAACGAAATCCCGGTGGAATTCTAGAAGAGCGCGGGGCGAGCAAGCTTGGAGTGGCTCACTAGGTTGTTTAATATTATTTCAGGATGAAGAAGATATCCAAAGAATAGAGGTGGAGTACGATGGTCATGTTGTTCAAGAACAAGGGTGATATCTAAAATTGCAACAATTATAGAGGTATCAAGATGTTGAGTCACACTATGAAGGTCTGAGAGAGGATGGTGGAGGCCTGGGTGAGGAGATGCGTGTCTATTTCCGAGAATCGGTTTGGATTCATTCCGGGGCGTCCGACTATGGAAGCGATTCATCTGGTAAGGAGATTGGTGGAGCAGTACACGGAGAGGAAGAAGGACTTGCATATGGTGTTCATTGACCTTGAGAAAGCGTACGATAAAGTTCTGATGGAGGTTCTATGGAGGTGTTTTAAGGCTAGCGGTTTTCGGTAGCGTACATTAGGATGATTAAGGATATGTATGATGGTGCTAAGACTCGGGTGAGGACTCTGGGAGTTGACTCTGAGCATTTCCCTATTGTGATGGGGCTGCACCAGGGATCGGCGCTTAGCCCGTTTTTATTTTCCTTGGCGATGGATGTACTGTCACGACACATCCAATGGGAGGTGCCTTGGTGCATGCTATTTGCCGATGATATAGTGTTAATTGACGAGATGCGAAGTGGAGTTAATGTGAGGTTGGAGGTTTGGAGACAGACCCTGGAGTCTAAACTTTTCAAGCTGAGCAGAACCAAAACAGAATACTTGAAATGCAAATTCGGTGACGGGACCCATGAAACAGACGTAGAGGTAAAGCTTGATGCTCAATTTATCCCCAAGAGAGCTAGTTTTAAGTATCTCAGATCTATTATCCAAGGTAACGGGGAGATTGACGAAGATGTCGCACATTGCATCGGAGTGGGATGGATGAAATAGAGGCTCGCTTCCGGTATTTTATGTGATAAGAATGTGCCGTCAAGACTTAAGGGTAAGTTTTATAGAGTGGTGGTTCGACCGATTATCCTATATGGGGCTGAGTGTTGGCCAGTCAAGAACTCCCACGTGTAGAATAAAGCTATCCGAGATAGAGTAGGAGTAGCCTCCGTGGAGGACAAGATGCGGGAGTCGAGACTGAGATGGTTCAGACATGTTACAAGGAGAAGCATTGATGCTCCTGTTAGGAGGTGTGAGAGGTTGGCCATGGCGAGTTTGACAAGAGGTCGAGGTAGGCCTAAGAAGTACTAGGAAGAGGTAATTAGACAGGACATAGCGCGACTTCGACTCACTGAGAACATGACCCTTGATAGGAGGGTGTGGAGGTCGAAGATTAGGTAGAATGTTAGTGGGTAGTTTCTTAGTTGCTCACCGATAGTCTTAGTAGCACACATGTCCCTTCATATTCTTAGATTTTATTGCGTTATGTGGTTTTGTTCGCCTCAGGTATTGTATTCCCTATTGCTATTATTTGGTACTACTTATCCTTTATCTCCCTTTTTTTCTTCTCTCTTCCTCTTCTTCTTCTTCTTCTTCTTCTTCTTCTTCTTCTTCTTCTTCTTCTTCTTCTTCTCACCCTTTCTGAGCCGAGGGTCTATTGGAAACAGCCTCTCTACCTGCATTAGGTAGGGGTACAGTCTGCCTACAGACTCCCCCTCCCCCCCAGACCCCACCTGTTGGGAACATACTGGTTTGTTGTTGTTGTTGATGTTGTTGTTGTTGTTATATCTTTAAGTGAAAATCAAAAATTTCATGGCCAAACATTGATTTCAAAAAAAGGAAAAAAATTCGAAAAAAAAAGAATCTTTTTAATGGCCAAACGAGCCTTTAGTACAAAAATTTATCAATTCATAAAATATTACTAATATTAGTAAATTATCTATTTATAGCCCAAACAAAAATTATTTTTTTTTTTTGAGTGAGTGTTGTTGGAATAGACTGGATAAATCTAAAGGAGTTTAAATCCAATTTTGGGATGATTTGGTATAGTTTTGAGGTGGTTTGAATTTAAAATTTGAAGTAAAAGATGAACATAGAAAAAGATTGTTTGTGTATCACATATGTATCATATTTGTATCAAATGCGTATCACATGTATATCCATGTATACCTGTATGAGAGATATATGTATGATACATATTTGGTACATGTGTCGCAGAAAAAAATTAAACTAGATTTTAACTGCAAATTTTGATACCAGATCATGCCCACAAAATTAACTAGGTCAAATCTATTAGATATAGGGTTAAATTTATGCCCACAAAATGTTAGTGGTATTTATAGCCTAAAATACCCCTAACGTGTTGAAATGGGCTAAAAATGTTAGGGTCTTTCGTTACGAGTATTTTTTGGCCTTTTTCGAATAAAAAATGAAATCTTACAAAAATGTTCCAAATAAGTCCTAACTTACCAACCTCTAGTTATTTATCACAGACTTACCAAAACTAGTCAAGTATTGTACATATAAAAATAAAACAAATAAATAAGGATTCTTTCTCTCCAAGAATCACACACAAAGATCTCCTTCCATATTTTTAAGCGTGATCAATAACATTAGATGCAAGATATAAAGGAAATTTCATGGATGAGGTAGCAAATAAGGTGATCAGTAATACCTCATCCATGAAATTTTCTTTATATCTTGCATCTAATATTACTTATCATGCTTAAAAATATGGAAGAAGATCTTTGTGTGCGATTCTTGAAGAGAAAGAATCCTTACTTATTTTGTTTCAATTTTTATATGTCTTGACTAGTTTTGGTAAGTCTGTGATTAATGGCTAAAGGTTGGTAAATTAGGACGTATTTGAGACATTTCTGTAAGAATCCATTTTTTTATTCGAAAAAGGCCAAAAAATACTCGTAACGTAATAAAAAAGGGAAACTTACACAAATGTCCCAAATAAATCTCAACTTACCAACCTCTAGCCATTAGTCATAGACTTACCAAAACTAGCCAACAAAAATTGAAAAACCAAATAATAGGATTCTTTCTCTCAAAGAATCACATGCAAAAATCACCTTCCATATTTTAAAGCGTCATTAGCAACATTAGATAGAAGACGGAAAGGAAATTTCATGGACGGGGTAGCAAATAAGGTGATGAAATACAAAAATCTATACAATATTCCAAAAATTTTAACAAAAAAAGAACTTTTTCAATGGGTATAGTTGAAATTCATTGAAAATATATAGATAAGTCAATATACAAAATTTGAGGAAGATTGGAGGTGATTTGGACTGGTTTTGCATCAAAACTCGTAATTAAATCGAGTTCAAAAAAGTCTTCTACAACACATGTATCAAACATGTATCACGCATGTATCTCACACGCAGGTATATATGGATATACATGTGATACACAATTGATACAAGTATGATACATATGTGATACACAAATGATACACAGTGTGATACACATATCATTTTTTTCATGTTCAGCTTTTACTTCGAATTTTCAATTCAAACCACCTCAAAACTTCACCAAATCATCCCAAAACTGAGATTCAAGCTCCTTAAATTGTGTCCAATCTATTCTAATAACACCCACTCAAAAAAAAGCAAAAATTTGATATTTTTTTGCTACAAATAGCTAATTGGCTAATTTGGCTAATGTTAGTAATATTTTATCTATTGGCCAATTTTTGTAATGAGCTACTTATAAATGGACATAGCTGATAATTTCCCCTAAAAAAATGGCCCAAAGACCCTAACATTTTTAGCCCATTTTCAGTACGTTAGGGGTATTATAGGCTATAAATACCACTAATATTTTTTGGGCATAAATTTAACCCTATATCTAATAGATTTGACCTAGTTAATTTTTGGACTTTAACTTCACCACCTAGTATTTTCTTAGCTTGTCATGTGTATTATTTGTGTTAAATCAAATACATCTGCATCTTTAAAAATTAAGCAACGATCCTAACATGTTCCAATAACCTACCACCAAATCCTTGTCAGATCCATTATCCAGTTAATTCAAATCAACGACCCCTTTCTTCTTCCTCAATATAAGTGATACTAGGGTTCTGCAACTCCATCTTTTCTTCTTCAATCAGGAAAATTTTCGTTTTCCTCTTTTTTCTTCCAATTTTGTTATCATAACATCACATTTTTATGCAAAAACATATTAACTTGAATAAATAACACAGAAGAGCAACTCACTCACAACCTGAATTTTATGCTTTGCAAACTACCATAGAGCAAGAAAGCAAAAATTTTGGATTGAGCAAATGAGTTCTGTAATGTTTGAGTAAAGACCTACGTTTCCAATAAATGAATCAAATCCTACAAACTGACCAGCTAATTTTTGAACATTTTCAAAGGTCATATACCCTGCGAGCAATTACACTACATAGAATTAATACTTTTCTCAAAGATTACTCTCTTGATTTTTCTTTATAATTTCACGTGCTCTTTCACTTGTAGAAGCTATAAAAACTCAATTCCATAATATATTTTTCTTTCAGGAAAATCCATACCATAAAATCTTGAGAACATTGTATTTTTCTGATGTGCATAATCTAGAAGAGTCATTCATGCCAAGAGAGCATCTACCAGTCGTGCTATAGAATCTTAATAGTTCATTTCCATCGTCTAAGCAACGAGGTTTCTCGAGAAGTTTGCTGGCATTGATTTCCACCAATTCGCGATATTCTTTAAATTGGTCTAGTATTTTCTGCATGTTGTGAACCTTCAAAATTCTTTCAATCATATTGGGATTGTTTTCAGACTTTGACAATTTAGTTCTGCATATCATTCCAACAATCTTCCTTGAAGAATCTCCTTCGTTCAGAGACTACAAAAATAAATAGGATATCATCTTGATGTAGAACAAGTCAGGATTGTTGAATATTTTAATATGCAACCGATTAAATCACCAATTCGAACATCAAATAAATCAACAAAATCAATAATGGCATGGCATCACCCTTCGGGTTTTTACTCTCATCCTCACTATGTAATTCATAAATGCAATGACATGGCATCACCCTTCGGGCTTTTACTCTCATCCTCACCATATAATCATGATATGATAAATGAAATGGCATGACATTTTTTTCATTCTCTATCATGTGGATTTGTTCATCCCTAAGTGTGAATCACTGATTTTCTATTCTTTCATAGATGGTGAGGACGCGTTCATCTGGTTCAGCTGAGTAGGCGTTGTTACCCCCAGGCTAATGCAGTGAGAGGCCAGGGCCGAGGCCGCGATAGGGTTAGAGCATGCGCCACAGCTAGAGCCCCTGATCGTGCAGCTGCTTTGGAGCCACCAGTAGCTCCTGTTGAGGAGCAGGTTCATGTATATGATGAATAAGAGACCAGGGTTTATTTGTTTCGCCAGTTGTTCAGGATTCTTTGGTCCGTATGGTTGGGTTGTTCTAGAGCTTGGCTTAGGCTAGGGCATTTCCTACTATACTAGCTACCTCCCATGTAGGGGTATGAGCGCAGACTCCAGCTATACATACCCTAGAGTAGGTGGCCCATGGTTATTAGACTCCTGTAGTGTTACCAGTTGGGGGATTTCTACCTACTATTGCCCTGCAGCCGGATAGGCACTTTTGAAAAAAATAACCACGAAATGGTATTTTGATGATTCCATCCGTATGGTGATTTTTGACTTTAGCTTATGTCTGGATTGGGATTTGGAGGTTTCTAGGTTGATTTGGCTTTAATTGTCGAAAGATTGAAAGTTGAAGGTTTGGAAGCTTTATAGGTTCGACTGAGAGTTGACTTTGATGGTATCGGGAAATATGTTCGTTCTATCATTTGGGACATGTGTGCAAAGTTTACTTGCGTTCCGAGTTGGATTGATAGGAATCAGATGTTTGGTTGGAAGTTTAGAAGCTTATGAAGTTAGAAGAAGTTCAATTAGTGGTTTGATCGTCGATTTGTAGATGTGGTGATGTTGCATATGTTTGGAGGCTTTGGATAGGTCCTAGTAGTGTTTACGGACTTGTTGGTATGATTGGATGGTGTCCCGGGTGGCTCGGGTGAGTTTTGGACCACCCGGAGCTTGGTTGAATTGTTGATGAATGCTGGTGTCTGGTGTGCTTCACGATCGCGGATCAGGTCTCACGATCACCGAGGCTTATTTGAGGCAAATGGATTTTTGTTCTTCATGTTGGCGTACAGGAGGTCGCATTGGTAAAGGATTTCGGTCGCTGGTCTTCGCGTTTGCAAGAGAAGGGCTCGTATTCGCATAAAGGAGAGCCTGACATGGAGCAGACTAGAGATTTGCCATCGTGTTTGCATAATAAGGGCCGTGTTCGCAAAGGTCTAGGATGCTAGGGCATCACATTCGGGGGAAGGAAACCGCATTCGCAAAGAGTATTTTTGGACAGAGGCTGATTTGTGCTTCACGAACACAAGACTTGGGTGGCGTTCGCGAAGGGTATCACTGGGCAGACTTATAAGTGTTGTGATTTTAGGACATATACATATTATTTCATATTTTGAGACCTAGACTTGGAGAGCGGAAATTTTTGAAGAGGATTTTCACACAAGGCAAGAGGATAGGTAGTTTCTACTTGATTTTAATATATTATCTTGTTTCCTGATGGATTATTACACATAGATTAGGGGATTCGGAAGAGAAATTCTAGGATTTTGATTATGATTTTGAAGAGTGAAAGATATAGATTTTAACCTCGATTCAGTGTCGAATTTGGATAAAACTTATATACTTAGACTCGTATTCGACTAGGTAGATGAGATTTGTGACTTTGGTTGGGTTACAGGAAGCGGGCCCGGGTCGACTTTGTGCAATTTTGATAAAGAGTGGAGATTTATTATTGGAATCAATTCTTATAGGCTTGTTTGATGTTATTGAGTTGTTTTTAGCTAGATTTGACCCATTCGGAGGCCGGTTCGAGGGCAAAGGCTTTTTGGAGTATTGATACTCGCGCTTTGAGGTAAGTATCTTTCCTACGCTTGGCTTGAGGGAATTTTTCATGTAGACTATGATACTTGCTATGTGTTGGGGTTGACGTATGTACGTGGTGATGAGCGTATATGTGTGCATCGTGGTTATTCTTGCTTCGAGTAGACTTTAGGCTATTATGTGCCGTGTTTTGCTAACATTCTTCAAGTTGTCGTGTTCTCTCTACTTGTATGACTACCTCAGCAATTATTCATGCTAGAAATCATGTCTAGGCTATGTGCTTATATGTTGGAGATATGAGAGGGCTATTTTTGCTATATTGAACTGTTTGTCTTGATTGTAGTCATATTTTTTGGTCATGCTATTATATTTGCATGTCATATCACCATCTCTGTGTACTTTTTACATGTTATCTCACACGTTGTTGGTGTCCTTCCTTGTGTGACATGGGTTTGAGTGAATTTATGGCATGTTGGTACAATTGTACAATTTGTGCGGTATATTAATTTATGATATTGTAAGATATTGGCATATTGAGATTTGAGCGGATTAATGACTGAACTGGGGCCATATAGCCATGGTAATATTAATAGTGAGGTGACGGGTATGCCAAGCCCCTATTGGTCTAAGTGGTATTGATATTGAGGTGACACATGTGCCCGACCATTTGGGCTGATTTATGATGATTGTTGTCGTTTGGTCCGATCAGCGCTTGGGCTAGGATCCGCCCTTCCAAAGTCAGGTGATAACCCATGTTACTTTGGGCCCTGTGAGTACAATAACTTGTGCTTAGTGAGGGGCTTTATGCTAGGCACCAGTACAATGATGAGATTGTGCTTACTTGATGATTTAACTGTGGATTGGTTGATTTTGGCATTAATACTTGTCATGCAGGCATAAATACGTATCTTCCTCATGCTAATTGATAATTTATATCTTAAACTTGACGCCTTAATTGATTTGTTTGGAAAGAATGCCTATTCTCCTGTTAATATGATCAAGTAGACCTTGGTATTCTTGAGCCGATTTTGCTTTTTCTATTATCATTACGTTGTTACTGTTATAGTTGGCTATTGGAAGTGAGTAGCAGACTTTTCAAATCTTTTCACTATCTTCAATCCGAGGTTAGACTTGCTACATACAGAGTACATGGGATCAGTTGTACCCATACTACACTCTGCACTTTATGTGTATCCAGGTGCTGCTGATAGAGTGGATTCCTAGAGAGTGATGCCAGTACCTATTGGAGATTTCAAGGAAGCCTTGTTGTTCCATTCGCAGGCCTTAGAGTGTCTTTCTTACTTTTGTTATTGCTATTTTTGTACTTCAGACAATATTGTATCGTTATGTAGACCATTGTACTTCTTTTTTCTATAGAGCTCATATACTTGTTGACACCAGGTTCTGGGATGGTATTTCAGTTGTATCGTTATTTGTCTTCAGTTATTTATCTTATTTCTCTTACTATTGAGTTAGTTCCAGTAGTGAGGGAGTTTCCAGATGTGTTCCAGCAGGACTACCGGGCATGCCACCCGATAGGAATATTTATTTCGGCATTGATTTGGCACCATGGATGCAGCCTACTCTATTCCTCCGTTTTGTATAGATTTAGTGGAATTGAAAGAATTGAAGGAACAGTTGCAAGAGTTTCTATTTAAGGGGTTCATCAGGCCTAGTGTGTCACCTTGGGGTGCGTGATATTGTTTGTTAAGAAAAAGGATGGGTCTATGAGAATGTGTATTGGCTATCGACAGTTGAATAAGGTGACAATCAAGAACAAGTATCCACTGTCGCGCATTGATGATTTATTTGTTCATCTTCGGGGCGTTAGGGTGTTCTCAAAGGTTGACTTGTGATTGGGGTATTACTAGTTGAAGATTAGGGATTTGGACATTCCTAAAATTGCTTCCAAGACTCGTTATAGGAATTATGGGTTTTTGGTGATGTCTTTTGGTTTGACTAATTCCCCAACAACTTTCATGCATTTGATGAACAGTGTGTTTCATCCCTATTTGGATTCTTTTGTCATTGTATTCATTGATGATATATTGTTGTATTCCCCTAGTAGGGAAGAGCATGAGCAACATTTGAGGACCATGCTCCAGACTTTAAGGGAGAAAAAGTTGTATGTTATGTTCTCCAAGTGCCAGTTTTGGTTGGAATTAGTGGCATTCTTGGGTCATGTGGTATTCAGTGATGAGATCAAGGTTGACCCGAAGAAGACTGAGGTAGTTTAGAGTTGGCCCACACCTTCTACCTCTACAGAGATCGGGAGCTTTTTGGGGTTGGTTGGCTACTATAATAGCTGCATAGAGGGATTTTCATCTATTGCATCCCCATTGACTAAGTTGATTCAGAAGGGCGCTCCGTTCAAGTGGTTGGATGAGTGTGAGGAAAGCTTTCATAAGCTCAAGACTACTCTAACTACAACTCCAGTGTTGGTTTTTCCTTCGGTATCGGGGTCATGTATGGTTTATTAAGATGCTTCGTGGGTTGGCATTGGGTGTGTGTTGATGTAAGACGGTAAGGTGATTGCCTACACATCGTGCCAGTTGAAGCCCTATGGGATGAACTACCCAGTACATGATTTAGAGTTAGCAGTTATTGTTCATGCACTCAAGATTTGGAGGCATTACTTATATGGCCGGTCTTGTGAGTCGTATACGGATCATCGGAGTCTTCAACATCTATTCAAGCAAAAGATTTGAACTTGAGGCAGCGGAGTCGGTTGGATTTATTGAAGGACTATGATATCACTATTCTTTATCATCTGTGGAAGGCTATTATTGTGGACGACACCTTGATTAGGAAGGCATAGAGTGTGGGGAGTTTAGCATTCATTCCAGTTGTCGAGAGGCCCTTGGCCATAAATGTTCGGGCTTTGGCCAACGGGTTCATGAGATTGGATATATCGGAGCCTAGCAGGGTCTTTGCTTGTGTTGTATCTCAATCATATTTGTTTGAGCGTACTAAGGCTCGCCAGTATGATGATTGCCATTTACGTGTCCTTAAGGAAACAGTGCAGCAAGGAGGTGCTAACGAAGTGACTATTGGTGATGATGGTGTGTTGCGGCTTCAGGGATAGATTTGTGTTCCTAATTTGGACAGGTTGAGAGAGTTGATTCTTGAGGAGGCTCATATTTCGTGATATTCTATTCATCCGGGGTGCTATGAAGGTGTATTGTGATTTGAAACAACAATATTGGTGGTAGAGGATAAAGAACGACATTGTTGGATTTGTTGCTCGATGTTTAATTGTCGACAGATCAAATATGAGCATCAGAGACCTGGTATACTAGAGCGGAACTAGGAGCGCATCATTATGGATTTTGTGGTAGGTTTTCCACGGACATTGAGGAGATTTGACGTTGTTTGGGTCATTTGGGTCATTATGGACAGACTGACAAAGTATGCATATTTCATTCAAGTCACGACTTTCGACACTTTGGAGAAGTTGGCCTATATCAGGGAGATTGTTTGCTTGCATAGTGTGCATGTGTCTACTATCTCGACCGAGGCACTCAGTACTTCGCATTTCTAAAGAGAGTTCAACATGAGTTGGGAACGTAGTTTGAGTTGAGCACTACATTTCATTCTCAGGCGGATAGGCAGTTCGAATGGACCATTCAGATTTTGGAGGATATGTTGAGAGCCTATGTCATAGATTTTAGAGTTCATTGGGATCGGTTTCTTCCATTAGAGGAGTTTGCATACAACAACATCTATAGTCAAGCATCCAGATGGCTCTGTATAAGGCATTATATGGGAGGTGATGTCGTTCTCTGGTTGGTTGGTTTGAGCCCGATGAGGCTAGACTATTGGGTACAAATTTGGTTCGTGATGCTTTGGAGAAGGTGAAATTTATTTTGGATCGACTTTGTACAATACAGTCCAGGTAGCAGAGTTATACCGATAAAAAGGTTCATGATGTAGCTTTCAGGGAGGGTGAGATTGTTCTTCGAGTTTCGCCTATAAAGGGCATGATGAGATTTGGGAATAAGGGAAAGTTGAGCCCTCTTTATATTGGTCCTTTCGAGGTGCTTGAGAGAGTTGGTGAGGTGACCTACAGACTCGCTTTGCCACCCAGCTTATTGGGAGTTCGTCAGTATTCCATGTTTTCATTCTTCGAATGTAATATTAGGATCAGTCACATGTGTTTGATTTTAGTTCAGTGCTGTTGGATGAGAATCTAGCTTATGAGAAGGAGATGGTGGCTATTTTGGATAAGAAGGTTTGGATATTGTGGTCTAAAGATGTTGCATCAGTGAAGGTCCAATAGAGAGGTCAACCGGTCGAAGAGACGACTTGGGAGGCTGATCATGATATGTGGAGCAGATATTCTCATCTTTTTGATATCCCGTTATATTCTAAACCTATTGGAGGATGAACGTTTGATTAAGAGGGGGAGAATATAACGACCTTGTAACGAGTTGGCCGGGTATTTTGTGTATTTGAGCCACGTTCCCCTATTTGATATGCTCCATATGTGTATTTGTTGTTTTGTGACATACGGGGATGGTTGGTATGGTTCCAGAGAGATTTTGTATTAAACTGGAATACTTAGTTCGTAGTTTTGAAGCTTAAGTTTGAAGTGTTAACCAAGTTTGACTTTTGTGTATTCGACCTAGGATCAGAGTTTTGATGATTCCGTTAGGTCCGGATGGTGATTTTGGACTTAGGCGTATGTTCGTATTTGGATTTGAAGGTTCCTAGGTTGTTTTGGCGAAAGCTGGGAACTTGAAGGTTTGAAAGGTTCATATGTTTGATGTGGAGTTGACTTTATCAATGTCCGTTTAGAATTACAAGCATTGTAATAGGTTCGTATGGTGATTTGTGACTTGTGTGTAAAATTTGGGATCATTTTTGAGTTGTTTAGGCATGTTCAGCGCAAGTTTGAAATTCCAAAATCTGGATTAGTTCATTAAGCTTGAATTGGTGTGCGATTCGTGGTTTTGATGTTATTTTGTGTGATTTGAAGCCTCGAGTAGGTCCATGTTATATTTTGGGATTGGTTGGTGTGATTGGACGGGGTACCGGGGGACCACGGGTGTGTTTTGGATGAGTTTCAGACCATTTCAATCCTATTTGGAGTTGTTGATTTCTGGTGCTCTGGTGTTCATCGCGATTGCAGAAGGAGTGTTGCAATCGCGGAGTGTGATTTGGGTGGCTAGTGATTTGCCCTTCACATTTTCATTGTGGTTGTCGTGTTTGCGGATCCTGGAGGGCAGTGGTCATCGTGTTCGCATCCTAGGAGACGTGTTCACATAGATGGAAGGATGGATGGGGTAGCCCAACTTTTGACCTTCGCGTTAGCGCGGGGTGGGTGGGGGGTGGGGTGGACTGCGTTCGTGTAGGATAGTGGAGTTATGCATCGCGTTCGTGGGTGCCAGACCGCATCCGCGAAGGAGGATTTTGTGCCGGTATTTGATTGTTCTTTGTGATCGCGAAGTAGTTCCCGCGATCGCGAAAGGGCCCCTGGGCAGACTTAAATTATTCCACTTCGAGGATTTAACTTATTTTAACGTATTTTGAGATTGGGAGCTCGGTTTTTGGCGATTTTGATTGGTGTAAGTATTTTTGACTTAGATTTGTTTATTATTCATGATTCTAACCTTGATTTTAGTGTTTGATTGGTGAATCTAAGTGAACAAATTGGGGAATTGGGTAAAAACTTTTCTAAAATGAAAATCAAGGATTTGAAACCTAATTCAGAGTCGGCATTGGATGAAATTTATGGTTGGACTCATATTCAAATGGGTGTTAAGAATTTTTGACTTTTGTCAAGTTTCGGGAGGTGGGCATGAGTTGACTTTTTGGTTGGCTTTTTGATTTTTGTTAAAGAACGAAGCTTTATTGTTAGTGGTTGTTTTCTATTAAGTTATTTTGCTAGATTGGAGCTGTCCGGAGGTGGATTCATGCGGGAAGGGATTTCTAGAGTACTAGTTTGGCTTGCTTTAGGTAAGTATCTTGCCTAAACTTGGCTGAGGCACTAGTTGCTTGAGTTATTTGTGATGGCTACATCCTATGGGTGGCGCACATATGACGGGTTGAGCCCATGAGCGTATAACGAGGTATTATTCATGCTCGGGGTAGTGCTTAGGATATGATATGCCTGAATTGATTTCTAAGCTACATGTTGTTATGTTTCTTATGTTTGTACCACTTTGTGAGCTATTTGAACCATGTTTGAGGCTGTATATAGGTTAATCTCCTGATTGAACATGATAATTGCTACTTTCATGATGTAATTTCCTGATCTGAGCTATGGTAGTACACATACTCATACTACACTCTGCACTTAATTGTGCAGATCCAGGTGTGAAGACTAGTTATTAGTAATAGATTTGCTTGTTGGACTGAGCTTCGAGAGGCAAGTTAGAGCTGCATTCTTGGCTGCAGTTTGACTTGTCTTTTTTTATGTACTGTTGTTTCAGCTCAGACAGTATCATTATTTAGTTTCAGACTCTTATTCTGTTGTAGAGCTCATGACTCCGTATTTACCAGTTTCTGGGGGATTATCTTTTATTAACGGTATTTTATTACATTGAGATTTTTGTCTTATGCTATTTCTATATATTTTCATTATTTTGGTTCTTTATTGTTATGTTCGGCTTGCCTAGCAAGTGTGTTAGGCACCATCACGACGGATTAGGATTTGGGTCGTGATCAGTTGGTATTAAAGCCCTAGTTTCATAGGTATTACGAGTCGTGAGCAAGTTTCATAGAGTCTTGCAGATTAGTACGGAGACGTCTGTACTTTTCTTCGATAGGCTACCGAGTTGTTTGGAAATTTCACTTCTTTATTCTTGTCGTGTGAATTTGATAATTCTGAAATTTGAACTTTACTCTTCTACTCTCTCATAGATGGTGAGGTCACATGCGATCGGATCAGGCAGGCGGTCACCAGTACCACCAGTTAGGGCCGCGAGAGATCGGGGCCGCGGCAGAGGTCGGGGCCGCGGCAGAGGTCGAGGTGTGGCTTATACTACAGCCAGAACAACACCTGTGGAGCCACCAGTTGATCCAGTTGAGGAATATGTACCAGATGTTGTCGAGCCGGTGGGACCAACTTAGGCACCAATAGTTCCTATTGTGATCCTAGGCCTTCAGGAGGCCTTAGCCCATCTTTTGCCTATGTGCACGAGCTTGGCTCAAGCAGTCTCAGTTCCAACTGCACCATCCACTTCATAGGTCGGGGGAGGTGCCCAGACTCCTGTCGCCCGTACTCTAGAGTAGCTAGCTCAGGGTCTCCAAACACCAGGTGTATTTCCAGTTCAGCCAGTTGCTGCTACTACTCAGACCGAGGTTGGTCCCCATATGAGTGATGAGGAGAAGAAAAGATTGGAGCTCTGTGGGAGGATTAAGCCCCCAAAGTTCAGTGGAGAAGAGTCGGAGGATGCTCAGCATTTTATAGACTGGTTTCAGTAATTCTTTTCATAATAGGTATTTTGGACACCAGTGGGGTTTCATTTACTACATTTCAGTTGACAGGGGCAGCTTATTGATGATGGCGAGCTTATGAGTTGAGTAGGCCAGTAGATGCAACGCCACTTACATGGCATGAGTTCTCACTTTTCTTAGAGAATTTTTTCCCATAGACTCGCAGAGAGGAGTTGCGTAGGCACTTTGAGTAGCTACACCAGGATGGTATGACTGTGACTCTGTATGAGATGAGGTTTTCAGAATTGGCTCATCACGTGGTATAGTTGGTTCCCACTGAGAGCGAGAAGATTAGGAGGTTCATTGATGGCCTCAACTATGGATTACGCTTTATTATGGCACGAAGGTTGCAATGGGTGCAAGGATTGACGAGGTGGTTGAGTGTTAGATGCTTAGAGCTAGTTAGCAGGCAAGAGCGTAAGGAGCGGAAGGCCAAGAGACCTTGTAGTTCAGGTGGTTTCAGTAGTGCCTCATCTGGAGGCTAGTCCTACAACAACAGAGGTCATACTTCTAGACCCGTTCAGTCATCTCGCCATGTTCCTCGTGGTTCCTCAGTTGGTCACAGTGCATGCCCAACACAGTCATCATTCAGTGCATTGCTGGTGCAAGTTCTTACCATGCTTCATCAGCCCAGGTCTCCACATGTAGTTCTTTGGGCTATCAGGGTCAGCATCATATTAGGAGGGGTTGCTATGAGTGCGGAGACTTGAGTATCCTCAAGAGAGATTACCCTAGACTATTGTAAGGTTCTATAGCAGACCTCTTAGCCTATGATTTCAGCACCAACAGCTACACCACTTGCACAACCAGCTCGGGGTGGGGCCCAGTCAGCTCGAGGCCGCCCTAGAGAGGAAGGTCGATCAGGTGGTGGTCAAGGCCATTGCTATGCATTTCCAGCCAGGCCAAAGGCAGTTACTTCTGATGCTGTGATCACAGGTATTGTTATGCCACAGGGAGGCTTCGATATTATTTGATCCCGGTTCCATTCATTCATATGCATCATCATACTTTGCTTGTTATTTGGATGTGCCCCTTAGTTATCCATGCTTATGTATCTACCCTAGTGGGTGATTCTATTATTGTGGACCGAGTGTATCGATCGTGTGTGGTGGCTAGTGGGGGATTAGAGACAAGAGTTGATCTTTTACTGCTAAGCATTGTTGATTCCGGCGTGATTTTTGGCATGGGTTGGTTGTCACCGTGTCATGCCATTCTACATTGACACACTAAGACCATTACGTTGGCGATGCCGGGATTGCCTAGGGGTGAGCGGATAGGTTCTCAGGACTATGTTCCTAGTAGAGTGGTTTCATGTTTGAAGGCCCAACAGATGGTTGGGAAGGGATAGTTGGCCTTTGTGAGGGATGTTAGTACTGATGTGTTACACCCCATGTTTTCGTACGTGAGAGTACGTCGTAAGTCACTTGATGTAAGCTCAAAAATGAGATCGTCTTTCAAAGTATATAAAGTAATTGAATCATGTTAACTTGAAGGTTACAAATACTTAAGATCATAAATACCAAGTACCAAGAGGTTGGAAGGCTTAGAAGCTAAACGAATTGAAGAAAATAAGTTTCCTCAAAAGTCGACTAGTTGGGAATGTTATAACATGTACTTATGGGGTGAGGCTAGAGTGATTAACATAATAAGGAGGTTATGCTATGAATTATTTTAGTTGTATCATAGTCGTGTGTTATGTTTTTAAGTCAAGCGAACAATGGAACAAAAGTTTGCAAAGGTCATCACAAGTTACAATCATAAATGTGTCGGAAATTAGGTCAAATGTAGTTGAGTTTTCTCCCAATTTACTAGGAACTAAGGGATGAACCACCTACCAAATTAAAGATCTACGAGTCTAGTTTCTAATGTATTAAACCGTTTGTCGATACGACATCAGAGTAGAGATATGTTTGCATATTCGCAAGACCGCGCGAGCAGCTCCGAATGGGACCCACTTAGGCGGTGGTCGACCTACTTCACTTTATAAACGATTTAGACACCTATTTTTGGCTCATTTTCGACTCAACTTCGTCTCCAAACTTCTCCTAACCCTCCTAAACAGATACCATAAGGGTTTGAAGTGATTCCAAAGTTATTACACCATATTTCAACATCAAAAGTTAGTTCTAGTGAAGAACAACACCTCTTTGAGGTTGTGTTGTCATTGAGGATAGTTGTCGGCTGTCTTTGGCTGTAAGTTCAAGTGGTTGCTGCTAGTTTAGGTATTTATAATACTCTACTACATGTTCTTGAAGTTGTTTGTATGTTCGTTGCATTATTTGAGCAAGATACTACAAGAGAAGACTTTAATTAGTTTGAGATGTTATTGTTCTTAATGGGTTGTTTTGGGAAGGTTTTTTCATGAACTTTAAATGGTTGCAAACCTTGTAAAATGACTTGTTTATGCTTTTATTTTCATGAATATATTTTCTACATGTCGAACTTGCTATTGGTATTGTGAATAAGAAGATAAAGGACAATATAACAATGGAAAGTTGTACTTGTTATTGTTGGGTTGTTTGAATGTGGATTGGATGATTAATAGGATGTTGGAAGTCCTCCAATTTTACTTGGTATCATGTTGGACATGTTTTTAAGTTAACTAATGTATGATAATAGAGCTGAAGGGCGCTAAAGGGATTCAATCCGAGCTTGCCGATGACTTGTTAATGAAATATTTTGTACCCTATTGTTGATGTTGTTCTTATTGTATTGCTCTAGTTGTTATTTTTGGTATATGGTAATGGAGGAGGCCCTTGTGACCGGGGAGATTTTGCCCGCATTTATGTAAATGAGCTACTAGCTTAATTTACAGACTTAGCCTTTACTCAACACAAATTTAAAATGTCCTTATGCTATGGTAGATTGAGTTGAGTTGTTTGAAGAGTTTCTTGGAAGGTATTAAAGACTCAACGGGGCTAAGGTATGTTAAGGCTAAACATTTCCTTCATTTTATCATGATCCTGTAACTACAAGTGTTTGATAACGAGACATAAGGAGAAGTTCATATTCCTGAATTTATGTACATTATCCTAATCTCATAAGCTATCATATTCTCCCTCATCGGGACTTTAAATTCCGTTAAGTATTGTCTTCTTCCAGTCAAGAGAGTAGAAGGTCTCTCTCTCTCTCTCTATATATATATATACACACACACACACACACACACACACACACACACACACACACAAAACATTACATTGTTTTCACCACCATCGAGCTATAATCGGTGAGCAGACCCCTATTGGGCAACCTCAGATCTGATGGTAAGTTATATATCGAGCTTACTATGACGAGCGCCTATGAGAGAGCCCAGGATAGGCGAGATATAGAGCCTAGTATGGCCGAGTACCTATGAGTGAGGTCCTGCTAGACAACTGGATAGACCTGCCTAGTAGACATAGTCAAACATCAGAATGGTTGGTAAGCTCCACTCTCTCGGAGTTACCAGGTCTAGACCATGGAGTCCATTTTATATATACAGGTTTGATGGGTAGGTCAAGACCCTATCCCGACCATGATACAGTTTGTTATCTCTAGAGGCTTATAGACGAGTCATGTATGCTTTGTATATTAGTATTGTGGCCTTGCTAGTCCTGTGTGTATGTTCAATTTTGTATTGCTGGTTGTAGACGTTCACGGCGGCCTTGTCGGCCTGCACAGTTATGTATATGAGTTTTTGGGTATGTTTACCCCTTAGATGATGGAGACGTTATTTTCAGATGATTCACAATATGGCCTCATTGGCCTAAGTTGAGGGTTACCCCTCAGAGTTCACAGTTACAGAGTGGTACGCTCGAGCCGAGTATGGAATGGGGTGTCGGTCGCGCCTCTTCAGGTTTGGGGTGTGACAAACTTGGTATTAGAGCAGTTCTATCTTAGGGAGTCTACAAGTCGTGTCTAGTAGAGCCTTGTTTATAGATGTGTTATACACCACATAATATAAACAGGAAGCTACAAGGCATTTAAGAGTCTATTACCCTTCTTTCAAATCCAAATCGTGCTACAAAGTTGAGTCATAAGAGTTCGAGCCAAGACTTGTGTTTGCTAATGATATAGATATGCTTTCAATTAGAAAAATTACAGCTACCTAAGGGCTAATACAACAATAGTTAAGGGCATTAGTAGAGAGAGAATTTTTGACGACATGGCCCTGTTTGAGGCCCTATTAAATCGTGCGTACCAGATGGTGCACTCTCGAATAGTACAGTCAGATATGAATACTAGAACGTTTAGAAATATCAGAAGACATGTAGTGGAATCCTAGAAGGGATAAATATTTACCTTAGCATGACTCCCGCCCCTAGTAAAAAGAGAATATTAGGCGACCCAAGGAGTCAGTGAGATGGAGCGAGGGGAGATAAAAGTGAAAGAATATTTTGTTGAAGTTTTTAGAATAAGGTAATACACAAAGATATTAGCAGAAGAATAAAAAGAGAGTAAATGAAGCATTACGAGTAAGATGTGATAAAAGGGTGATAACGATAAATCATATTAGCATTACGAGTAAGATACGATAAAAGGGTGATAACGGTAAATCATAATATGACAGGATGATAGCCTCTCTACCCTTTTCGGGGTAGGGGTAAGGTATGCGTACACCCTACTCTCCCTTGACCCCACTAGTGGGATTTTACTGGGTATGTTATTGTTGTTGTTGTTGACAGAGTCTATAGTCAAGTAAAGGAAAAGACAAGAGGTGACAGGCCTTGAGACTATAAAAGAGTATATGCCATAAAGTCATATCCTTATTTCGACAAATGAGTTGGTGACTCTAACATGATTACTAGAAGGCTAAGTTGGATCCCGGAGTAATAGAAATTAGTATGGGCTAGTAAACAAGAAAATAAAATCGAACATGATTTAGGGACCGAAGGATTTGATAACAGTCGACATCGTGAGAATTTTGGAGATCGCATTTCGGCAATGATAGAATGGACAACGAAAGAATAACCTTTAAAGGTCATTCAGGAAGACGCTCGCCTAAAGCAAGCACTGTGAACAGAGTTAAGCTTAAGGGACTAAGTGTGCTAGGTACACTAGGTGTCACCCTCGTGAGTAAGAAATTTCATTATCCTTGGTATATAAGGGTTATTGCAAGGCGAGTAAGAGTCGATGAAGATGTAAAAAGACGCCAAAGATAAAGAAAGGGGGAAGATGGTGTGATGTGGTATTAAGTCGGAATTAAGTGGTTCAAGTAACTATGGAACGGTAAAGGAAGAATGTGGTAAAAAGGTGAAAGGGATGAGGTTGCATTTATTTGGATACTATAGTGCGAATGAACACTTGATACATCAGTAGCCAGTGCGAGAGGTAAGTTAAGACAAATGAAATAACCCAAGAGAGATTACACGGAATATAGGTATGAGAATGGGCCAACGAGTAGTTAGTAGTTGATTCAGGAAGAGTCTAGTTATGGCTAGACAGGAGGATACATATAAATCAGTAGACTGTGCAAGATAAATGTAGTGAACTCCAACATAGTAAATTCAGTCTCGCAAATATGACGTCGTAATCCTTAAGAAATATTCAGATAGGAGTTGGGGTAATTAAAGGTACTGTATAAGTGTTATGGAAATAAAAGAGAGTGCCACTGGGAAGACAGACAAAATTTCAGTTCAGAAGCAACCCTACGAGCACAAGGGTGCGAAGGTAAGTAACTAGGGATAATTATAGGCAAGCAAGAACACCAAAAGTTCTGTCAGGTATATGATGTAAGAAGCTCCCAGCTTTACATGAGTCAGAGGGTCTTGCCTAAGGTGAGTGAGAAGGTGACGAGAATAGGTAAAGCCTCAGGATTAAGCCCATCAAAACAAGAGAGCTGATGGTTTCCGTAAGTTATAGAAAGCTCTGTATAACCTGATTGAACTCGGAAGAGTTTAAGACTAGGATCATTTAGAAGAGATGGAATGCTGCCCTGGTAGTAGAATAAGGAGGTAATTATGATAAATGATAAGCGGATGACATTTAGGCCTTTAATTGAGTAATGATTCAAAGAGAAGTCATTTCATGAATTGCATGGGAATAGAATACCCCCATAAGATGAATCACGTTGGGATGCTACGAAATATGGTTATTGAAGTTTAGTATCATCCCTAGGTGGATCAGGCAAATAACTGCAGTTGTTCCCGATGAGACATGAGCCCTAGTGAAATTGTATTACATAAGAAGTTTCAAGTTATTAGTGGTAGATTATAGATCAACATTAAGGTGAATCAATAATAGATGGATAAAAGTTACAAAGTATGAGATGAGATTAGGCTGTCATTCTTAAGATGAACAGTAATGAGGAAGCATTAAAGGGCTTAGATTTATACATACATGATAAACAAGGAGAGAGTAACCTAGAGTTCGGCAGCATACCTTGGTAATAATAAAACGAAGTAAGTGCTATGGTATAGTATGACCTACCTAGATGTAGTAAAGCCATAAGGATAGATAACTAAGGCTATGAAACAAGATATGTCAATAGTCGTAAGTTCGACAAAGTACCAAGCGAAGGACTTCAGTACACCTATAGATGCCTAGAGGATAGCTTGTCATAGTTCTGTATATGTTCACAAGGTGAGGCCTATGAATTGGCTAAAAGATGGAGGAAAAAGGAGAGAAGAGTCGCATAGGTGCACAAACAAGGATAAAGTCGTAGAGGCTGCATGACAAAAGGTAGTAAAATTTACGAGATTGAAAGAATTCCGACCACAGGTCGTGGTATGAGAAAGAGGCCTAAAGGGGGGGAATACCCTGGCCTTTGGATTTATTCACAAAACAATTGCTTAGATGGCAAGGACAATATTAAAGTATTCGTAAGAGCTATAGGTTATGAGACTGATAAGAGCAACAGTCAACATTCGAGGACGAATGTTCCAAAGAGGGGAATGTTGTTGCACCCCATGTTTTGGTATGTGAGAGTACGTCGTAACTCAATTGATGTAAGCTCAGAAATGAGATCGTCTTTAAAAGTACATAAATTAAGTTAGTCATGTTAACTTGTAGGTTACAAATAATTAAGATCATTAATACCAAGTACCAAGAGGTTTGGAAGGCTTAGAAGCTAAACGAATTGAAGAAAATAAGTTTCGTCAAAAGTAGACCAGTTGGGAATGTTATAACACGTACTTTTGGGGTGAGGCTAGGGTGATTAACATGATGAGGAGGTTATGCTATGAGTTATTTTAGTCGTATCATAGTCGTGTGTTATGTTTTGAAGCTAAGCGAGCAGTGGAACAAAATTTTGCAAAGGTCATAACAAGTTACATTCATATATGTGTTGAACATTAGGTCAAATGTAGTTGCGCTTTTCTCCCAATGTACTTGGAATTAAGGGATGATCTGCCTACAAACTTGAAGATCTACGAGTCTAGTTTTTAACGCATTAAACCGTTCATCGATACAAAATTGGAGTAGAGAGATATTCACGTATTCGCAAGACCGCGCAAGCAGCTCCCAATGGGACCCACTTAGGCGGTGGTCGGCCTACTTCACTTTATAAACGATTTGGACGCCTATTTTTGCTCATTTTTGACTCAACTTCGTCTCCAAACATCTCCTAACCCTCCTAAATATGTACCATAAGGGTTTGAAGTGATTACACCATATTTGAACATCAAAAGTTAGTTCTTGTGAAGAACAACACCTCTTTGAGGTTGTGTTATCATTGAGGATAGTTGTGGGTCGTCTTTGGCTGTAACTTCAAGTGGTTGCTGCTGGTTTAGGTATGTATAAAACTCTACTACATGATCTTGAAGTTGTTTGTATGTTGGTTGCATTATTTGAGTAAGAGAAGACTTTAATTAGTTTGAGATGTTATTGTTCTTAATGGACTGTTTTGGGAAGGTTGTTTCCATGAACTTTAAATGGTTGGAAACCTTGGAAAATGACTTTTTTATTCTATTATTGTCATGAATATATTGTCTACATGTCGAACTTGCTATTGGTATTGTGAATAAGAAGATAAAGGACAATATAACAATGGAAAGTTGTACTTGTTGTTGTTGGATTGTTGGGTTGTTTGAGTGTGGATTGGATGATTAATAGGAGGTTGGAAGTCCTCCGATTTTACTTGGTATCATGCTGGACATGTTTATAAGTTAATTAATGTATGATAATAGGGTTGAAGGGCGCTAACGGGACTCAATCCGAGCTTGCCGCTTGTCGTGATATGTTGATGACTTGTTAATGAAATATTTTGTACCCTATTGTTGATGTTGTTCTCATTGTATTGCTCTAGTTGTTGTTGTTGGTATATGGTATTGGAGGAGGCCCTTGTGACAGGGGAGATGCTGCTCGAATTTACGTAAACAAGCTACATACTTAAGTTACAGACTTGGCCTTTACTCAGCACTAATTTTGAATCTCCTTATGCTATGGTAGATTGAGTTGAGTTGTGTGAAGAGTTTCTTGGAAGGTATTAAGGACTCAACGGGGCTAAGGTATGTTAAGGCTAAACATTTCCTTCATTTTGTCATGATCCCTTAACTACATGTTTTTGATAACGATACATAAAGAGAAGTTCATATTCCTGAATTTATGTACATTATCCTAATCTCATAAGCTATCATATTCTCCCTTATCCGGACTTTAAATTCCGTTAAGTATTGTCTTCTTCCAGTCAAGAGAGTAGAAGGTGTGTGTATATATATTATATATATATACACACACACACACACACACACACACTATTACATTATTTTCACCACTATCGAGCTATAATCGGTGGGCAGGCCCCTATTGGGCAACCTCAGATCAGATGGTAAGTTATATACCAAGCCTACTGTGGACAAGCGCCTATAAGAGAGCCCAGAATGGCCAAGATACAGAGCCTAGTATGGTCGAGCATCTATGAGCGAGCCTACTATGGCAGAGCAGTTATACGTATCGAGCCTTATAGAGCCGGACAACTATTTTACTTACTATATTGAGAGAGTTGAGTCAGTATCAGCAGGTAATCATATCCTCAGATTATCTTTGACTCCTAGTTACTTTCATTTATTACATTATCGGTTCAGTCTCAGCTTTAATTTATTCTATTTTGTTACATACTCGGTACATTATTTCGTACTGGCGTCCCTTTTGCCGAAGATGCTGCATTTCATGCCTGCAGGTCCTGCTAGACAGCTGGATAGACCTTCCCAGTAGACAAAGTCAAACATCGGCTTTGTTGGTAAGCTCCACTCCCTCGAAGTTACCATGTCTAGACCATGGAGTCCATTTTATATATACAGGTTTGATGGGTAGGTCGAGACCCTGTCCCGACCATGATACAGTTTGTTATCTCTAGAGGCTTGTAGACGAGTCATGTATGTGTTTGTATATCAGTATTGTGGCCTTGTTAGTCCTATGTGCATGTTCAATTTGGTACTGCTGGTTGTAGACGTTCACGGCAGCTTCGTCGGGCTGCACAGTTATGTATATGAGCTTTTGGGTATGGTTACCCCTTAGATTAGGGATACATTATTTTTAGATGATTTATAATATGGCTTCATCGGCCTAAGTTGAGGGTTAACCCTCTAGAGTTTACAGTTACAAAGTGGATGGTCGGGCCGAGTATGGCATCGGGTGCCGGCCACGCCTCTTCAGGTATGGGGCGTGAGATGATGCTCCTATTGTTGAGTCAGTTCCGATAGTGAGATACTTTCCAGATATGTTTCTTGCAGACCTACCGAGCATGCCACCCGACAGGGACATTGATTTTGGTACTGATTTGGTGTCGGCATTCAACTTATATTTATTCCTCTATATCGTATGGCGCCAGCAGAATTGAAAGAATTGAAGGAACAGCTTGAGGAGCTACTTGATAAGGGATTCATCAAGCCTGGTGTATCACCTTGGGCTGCATCGGTTCTATTTGTGAAAAATAAGCATGATACTATGCGGATGTGCATTGATTATAGGCATTTGAACAGAGTTACAATCAAGACAAGTACCCACTACCGCGCATTGATGACTTACTTGACCATCTTCAGGGTGCTAGAGTGTTCTCTAAGATATATTTGAGGTCTAGGTATCACCAGTTTAAGATTCGGGATTCTGCTATTCTAAAGACGGTATTCAGGACCCGTTATGGTCACTACGAGTTTCTTGTGACGTCTTTTGGGCTGACCATTGCCCTAACAGCCTTCATGCACCTGGTAAATAGTGTATTTCAGCCATATCTTGATTTTCTTGTCATAATATTCATTGATGATAAACTAGTTTACTCACATAGCCAGGAGAATCATGAACAACGTCTGAGGATTGTACTCCAGAAGTTGAGGGAGAAGAATCTATATGCTAAATCCTCCAAGTGTGAGTTTTGTCTTGATTCTGTGGCGTTCTTGGGGCATGTGGTATCTAGTGAGGGGATCAAGGTGGATCCGAAGAAGATTGAGGCAGTTCAGAGTTGGCCCAAATCGTCTTCAGCTCCTGAGATTCAGAGTTTTCTTAATTTGGCCGAATATTATCGCTGTTTGGTGGAGGGCTTCTCATCCATTGTTGCACCTTTAACTAGATTGAACCAGTAGGGTGCTCCATTCAGGTGGTCTGATGAGTGTGAGGAGAGCTTTCAGAAGCTCAAGACTGCCTTGACCACAACTCTAGTTCTAGTTTTGCCTTCAGCATCGAGTTCATATACGATTTATTGTGATGCTTCGTGGATTGGTATTGGGTGTGTCTTGATGCAAGAGGGCGGGGTGATTTCTTATGCTCCGCGCCAGTTGAAGCCCCATGAGAAGAATCACACCGTTCATGATCTAGAGTTGGCACCCATTGTTCACGCGTTGAAGATTTGGAGGCATTATCTCTACGGCATGTCTTTTGAGGTATTTAATGATCATCGGAGTCTACCACACTTGTTTAAGCAGAAGGATCTAAGCATGAGGCAGCAGAGGTGGTTAAGGTTGTTAAAAGATTATGATATCACCATTTTGTATCATCTCGGGAAGACCAATATAGTGGCCGATGCCTTGAGTAGAAAGGCTGAGAGTATGGGTAGCCTTGCATGTATTCTATTTGGTGAGAGGCCGCTAGCATTAGATATTCAAGCTTTGGTCAATCGCTTCGTGAGGTTAAATATTTCGGAGCCTAGTCGAGTTCTTAATTGTGTGGTTTCTCGATCTTCGTTCTATAAGCGCATCAGAGAGCGTCAGTATGACAACCCCCATTTGCTTGTTCTTAAGGACACAGTGCAGCACGGTGGTGCGAAAGAGGTTTCTATTGGTGATGACAGGGTGTTGTTGATGCAGGGTCATATTTGTATGCCTAATATGGATGGGTTACGTGAGTTGATTCATGAACAGGTCCACAATTCGCGATATTCTATCCATCTGGGGGCCGCTAAGATGTATCGGGATTTGAGGCAGCACTATTGGTGGAGAAGAATGAAGAAAAATATAGTGGAGTATGTCGCTCGGTGCTTCGACTGTCAGCAGGTGAAATATGAGCATCGGAGGCCGGTCGGTTTGCATCAGAGACTTGAGATTCCTGAGTTGAATGGGAGCGTGTTACCATGGATTTCATTATTGGTCTCTCACGGACTTTGAAGATATTTGACGCAGTTTGGGTTATTGTGCACCGGTCGACTAAGTTCGCACACTTCATTCCGGTTGTGACTACCTACTCTTCTGAGCGGCTGGCTTAGATCTATATCCGTAAGATTCTTCATCTTCATGGTGTGCTAGTGGCCATTATCTTCGTTCGAGGCACGCAGTTCACATTACAATTTTGGAGGACAATACAGCGAGAGTTGGGCACGCGGGTTGAGTTGAGTATAACATTATATCCCCAGACGGACGGATAGTCCGAGCGCACCATTCAGATCTTGTAGGATATGTTACGTGCCTATGTTATGGATATTGGGGGTTCATGGGATCAGTTCTTACCACTTGCAGAGTTTTCCTACAATAACAGCTACCAATCGAGTATTTAGATGGCTCCTTATGAGGCTTTATATACTCCAATTGGTTGGTTTGAGCTGGGAGAGGCTAGGCTATTGGGTACTAATCTGGTTCGGGATGCCATGGAGAAAGTCAAGTTGATTCAGGATTGGCTTCGTACAACACAGACTAGGCAGAAGAGTTATGCTGATAGGAAGGTTCGTGATGTTCCATATATGGTGGGTGAGAAGGTTTTGCTTAGTTTTTTTCCCATGAAGAGTGCGATGAGGTTCGGGAAGACGGGCAGGTTGAGCCTGCAGTATATTGTCCTTTTTGAGGTGTTTGAGAGGATTGGAGAGGTGGCCTACAACTCGCATTGCCACCTAGTCTATCGGGTGTTCACCCAGTGTTTCATCTTTCTATGCCCCGGAAGTATTATGGTGACCCGTCCCATTTGTTGGACTTCGGCACTGTACAACTAGATGTGTACTTGACTTATGATATGGAGCTGGTGGCCACTTTGGACCGGCAGGTTCGGAAGTTGAGATCAAAGAATATAGCTTCAGTGAAAGTTCAATGGAGAGGCCAACCAATAGAGGAGGCTACTTGGGAGATCGAGCGGGAGATGCGAAGCAATTATCCACACTTATTTGAGACTCCAGGTTTGATTCTAGACTCGTTCAAGGACGAACATATGTCTAAGAAGGGGAGAATGTAACGACCTGGTCGGTCGTTTTGTGTATTATAGCCCCATTCACCTGTTTATTGATTATTCTATATTCACTTGTGGTTACGTGACTTGTCGGGGTGGTTGGTTTGGGTCTGGGGATGTGCTGTAGTGAATTAGGACACTTGATGATTTTGATAGATCGTATAGTGATTTTGGACTTAGGCATATGTCCGAATTTGGATTTGGAGGTCCGTAGGTTGATTTGGTGCATTTTGGCAAAAGTTGGAAAGTTGAGAGGTTTTCCCTAGAGTTGGCTTTATTGATACCGCATTCAAATTTTGGTTTCGGGAGTTGGAATAGGTTCGTTGTGTCATTTAGGACTAGTGTGCAAAATTTGAGTTCATTCGGAGTTGAGTTGATATAGTTCGGCATTGGTTTTAGAAGTTGGAATTTCATTAGTTTCATTAGGCTTGAATTGGGGTGCGATTCATGATTTTAATGTTGTTTGATGTTATTTGAGGCTTCGACTAAGTTTGTATCATGTTTTAGGATATGTTGGTATATTTTGATGGGGTCCTAGGGGCCTCGGATGTGATTAGGATTAGTTTTGGTCTTGGAGTGTTGGCTGAAGCTTCTGGTGCTTTCGCACCTGTGATGGGTATGGACGCATATGCGGCACCGCAGGTGTGGTTAGATGGCCACAGATGAGAGAGGAGTAAAGACTAGGAAAATCGCAGATGCACGTGCATTTCCGTAGAAGTGGATGCGCTTCTGCGATAAGAGATCCGTAGATACGGAGCGTGAATGGTTTGTCCTGGGTCGCAGATGCGAGAGGTGATCCGCAGGTACGGATGCGCAGGAGCGAGTGAGAGACCGCAGAAGCGATCTCGCAGGTATGAAACTTTGACCGCAGGTGCGCTTGGTCGGGAAGTTAATGAAATTTCGCACCTGCGATGGTTGAGCCCGCAGGTGCGACTCTGAGGGCTGCAAATGCAAGTTGCTGGGCAGGATCTTTTAATGCGAGGGTTTGGTCTTTTCTTCTCATTTTTGGGATTTTGGAGTTTGGACTAGGGCGATTTTTGGAGAGTTTTCCACCTAGATTGAAGAGGTAAGTGACTTTTAATCACTTTGGTCCATAAATATTGAATATCTATTGATTATTACACCACACCTATTTTTCATAAATCTAAGTTAGAATTTGGGGATTTTTGGACTATGTTATTGGAGAGTGAAATTTGAGGATTTGAGGGTCGATTGGTGGTTGGAATTGGATGGTTTTGGTATGTTTGGACTCGTAATTGACTGGGTGTTCAGAATTTGTGAATTTTGTCGGGTTTCGAGGTTGATTTTTTGGATTGACTTTTTGATTAGAGTTAAAAATCTTAGCTTTATCTTTTGGAATCGCTTCTTATGGCTTTTATTGATGGTTTTACGTTATTTTGGCTAGATTCGCGCCGCCCAAAGATTGATACGCGCGGGAAGGGCTTGTTGGCAGAGTGATTTGGTATTCTTGAGGTAAGTATCTTATCTAAACTTGGTTAAGGCACTAGTTGTTTGCGATAGCTACGTGTAACGACCCGGCCGGTCGTTTTAAGAAGTAGCACCCCAATCCCCTATTAATTGCTTTCCCCATATTTATTTCTGCTATTTTGAGTTGCCGGGAGGTTTCGTTTTGAGTTTCGGAATGTTTTTGGACACTTAGTCCCTAAATGAGAGTTTAAGCTTTAGAATTTGGACCGTAGCCGGAGCAGTGTGAAGATGCCCTCGAAATGGAATTCCGTCGATTCCTTTAGCTCCGTTGGGTGATTTCGGGCTTAGGGGCGTGTTCGAATTGTGTTTTGGGGGTCCGTAGCTTTATTAGGCTTGAAATGCCGAAAGTTGAATTTTTGAAGTTTCCGGTTCGGTAGTGAGATTTTGATATCAGGGTCGGAATGGAGTTCCGGAAGTTGCAGTAGGTCCGTTGTGTCATTTGGGATATGTGTGCAAAGTTTCAGGTCATTCGGACGAGGTTTGATAGACTTTTTGATCAAAAGTGGAATTCAGAAGTCTTTAGAGTTTTTAGGCTTGAATCCATGGTTAATTCAATGTTTCAATGTTGTTTTAGGTGTTTTGAGGATTGGTACAAGTTTGGAAGGTTGTATATGACTTGCTCGTGCCTTTAGTTGAGGTCCCGGGGGCCTCGGGGTGATTTCGGGTGGTTAACGGGTGATTTTGAGTTGAGTTTGGCAGCTGAAGGAGTTCTGTTGCTGTCATAACCGCACATGCGGCTAGGGGACCGCAGGTGCGGGCACGCAGGAGCAAATAGGAAGCCGCAGATGCGGCCAAGAGAGGGGCAGGCTGGGATCGCAGAAGCGAGGTCCTAGTCGCACCTGCGATTGTGCAGATGTGAGATTTCTTGCGCAGGTGCGGCCCAGGTGTTTTAAGTGAAGTTCGCAGGTGCGCACCTCGTACCGTAGGTGCGACTTTGCAGGTGCGACTATTTGACCGCAGGTGCGGTTTTGCTGGGTCAGAACCTATAAATTCCACCCTTCGTGATTTTGGACCATTTTTCACAATAGTTCATACGGGAAGAGGCTTTGGAGAGCAATTTTAAGGGAGATTTTTAGAGGGGTTCATTGAGGTAAGGTCCTTGGTCCCTAAACTCGTTATTATGGTGATTATCATTGTAAGCATGAAATTTGAAGGAAAATCAGTGGTAAGTTGGGGGTTAGGGCTTGGTTAATTGGAGAGCTTTGAGTGGTGATTTGAGGGACCATTTGAGGTCCGATTTTGGTACTCTTGGTATGACTAAACTCGTGAGAGTATGAGGATTCCGAATTTGTAAATTTTACCCGATTCTGAGACGTGGGCCCGGGGGGCATTTTGGTCATTTTTCCTAATTTTGCGTATTAGCTTAGAATTATTAGTAGAATTAGTTAATTGAAGTGTTATTTACAATATGCAATTACTTTGAATTGATTTGGGTCATTTGGAGTCGGATACTCGTGGCAAGAATGTGGTATAGACTTGATTGAGCTGGTTCGAGGTTAGTGGCTTGTCTAACCTTGTGTGGGGGAACTCCCCTTAGGATTTGGTACTGTGATATTTGAAATGCCTTGTACGTGAGGTGACGAGCGCGTACTTGTGCTGGTTGTTGAAAAATCCTATTTTTCATTGAAGTATCTATAATTTCGTATTTTTTTCTTCACTATTTACACTACTTGAACTTTGAGCTTACTGTTAGCTTAGGAAAGCATGCCTAAATGACTAAATTGCCTACTTGCTCAAACTGCCTTATCTGAACTCTGTGCAGCATGCTAGGTTAGAATTACGTGTCAGTTTTGATATTAAATTGAATTGAGTTGATTATTCTTGTGTCGTTGCTACATGTTTACAATCGGACTACGGGCGGTTCCCGGTAGATCCCCCTTGTCTGTTTATTTGGGACTACGAATGTGGTATTCTGGTAGATCCCCCCTGCACAGTGATATGGACTACGGGACAACACCCTGGAGATCCACTGATTATTTACTTTTGGGGCTACAGGATGGGATCCTGGTAGACCCTCGGTTGTATTCTCTATGCTGAGTTGTATACCTTCTGTGATTATTTGCCTTGGTTGTGGTTGTTGTTTCTCTCGTTATCTTTATTTCTTTACTACTGCTCATCTTCCTTATATATTATTGTATATGTTCGGTACGGCCCTGACCTTCCTCGTCACTACTCGACCGAGGTTAGGCTTGGCACTTACTGGGTACCGCTGTGGTGTACTCATGCCCTTTCCTGCACATGTTTTTGCGTGTACAGATCCAGGTACTTCCACTCAGTCTTATCACCCTTGAGGAGAATCACTTTTTATAGAGACTTCGAGGTATATCTGCCATGTCCGCTGACCGAGGAGTCCCTTTCCTTCTCTGTAGTAGTATAGCCCTTCTGTGTCTTCGTTGTTGTTAGTCATTTATGGAGTTAGAGCATTTTATGTACTCTTAGCTTGTGATTCATGGGGTTCCGGATTTTGGGAGTGTTAGGATGCTGGGCGGCATCTTAAACACTGTTATACTTTGTTATCTCGATTTTTATTAGTTTCTTTTCTGAAATTATTTTTTTTCCGCATTTGTTAGGATTACCTAGTCGTAGAAACTAGGTGCCGTCACGACTGTTCACGGAGGGAGAACTTGGGTCGTGACACTACATGTTGTGGGTGCGCACATGTCTGGGGTTTGAGCCCATGTGCTAACACCGGGGTACTTATTCATGCTTGGGTAGTGCTTAGGCTATGATATGCCTAGAGCTGACAATTGAGCTTTAAGCTATAAATGTTTCTCCTATTTGTTACCTAGTTGTCAACTATTTGAGCCATGTATGAGGCTACGTAGAGGCTGAATCCCTGAATGAACTTAATACAGGCTATTTTTGTGATGAAAATGCCGATTGAGCTATGATAGCACACTTTTCATATGCCTACACTTTAGCATGTCATTTATACCAGTCCAGGAGCATGAGATCAGTTATTCATTTATCACATACATGTATTCTTGTTTATTTGCTCCCATATGATATAATTGTACAAGATGCATGTGACCACGCTGGGCGGATTGTGTTGTTATGCCTGTGACCATGCCTAGAGAATTGTGTTGTTATGCCTATGACCATGCCAGACGGATTGTGTTGTTATGCCTATGACTAAGCCGAGCAGATTATGATATTGAGCCTGTGACCACGCCAGGCTAGTAGCACTTTGGATTGGCCATGCTTGCATGTAGATATGGATCCATCCCCATAGGGTCACTCTCTCATGTTTATCTCTTGATGGTGTACACACGATTATTGAGGAAAACTGATCAGTGATTTGGTACGGATATGGAAAGGTTGAGGAATATCTGGCCAGTGTTGTTTTGGAATCGCATTTCATCTTTACTTGTAATTTTCATAGTTACTATCTAATTTATTTGCATATCATCTTATATGTTGTACCACTGACTGAACATAGATTTTGAGTAATTGTATACACATACACAGATAGTCCTTTCAGTACCTTATACTTGATCACATTACTGTTATGCACTTGTTTGATTTATGAAACTGTACAGGTTATAGTAGGTATCATTTACAATTCTTGCTTCTTTTACCTAGCCGAGGTTAGCTACGATACTTGTTGAGTACATTGGTTTGGTTGTACTTATACTACACTCTGCACATAAATGTGCAGATCCAGGTGTGGAGACCAGTTATTAGCAGTACATTTGCTTGTTGGACAAAGCTTCGAGAGGTGAGGTGGAGTTGCATTCTTGGCCACAGTTTTGACTTGTCTTTTCTTATGTACTGTTGTTTCAGTTCAAACAATATCATTATTTAGTTTCACACTTATATTCCCTTGTAGAGCTTATGGCTCCCTATACCAGTTTCTGTGGGATTATCTTGTATTAGCGGTATTTTGTTATATTGAGATTTCAGACTTATGTTATTTCTAAATATTTCCGTTGTTTTGGTTCTTTATTGTTATGTTCGGCTTGCTTGGAAAGTGTGTTAGGCTCTATCATGGCGGATTGGGATTTTTGTTCATGATAGGCCACTAGAACTACTCCATCCTGAGTCAATGCAACAATAAAGCTTACAGTCTTAGCCATGGCCACCTAAAAATATTGGTGCAGCAACAAACCCTCTGGATGCTTGTTGTGCATGGAGCCTTAATATGCTTATCTATAAACGGATCTTCCACTTGATCTACAGGTGGGTCTGATGTAACTGCCCTGGCATGGCCACGGGCCCCGATGGATGCTCCACCTCTAGTTATGATAGTGCAGCCCCTAGCTAGAGCTTTGGCCCTACCTCCGGTGGTGGTGCCTCCTCAGCACCTGTTGTCGCTATTGAAGCACGCGATCTAACCATCTGTAAGAGAATAGAAGAGAAAGATTTAGACTCAGGCAATAATCAACACACGATGCCGAATCAATAAAAGGAAATTTTCCTAAACCCCAATAGCCTCTCGCAGATAGATACTGACCTCTCTGTATTGATCCACAAGAATCTACTAGGCATGCTTGTTATTTTTGAGACTCTTAGAACCTAGAGCTCTGATAACAACTTGTCACGACTCAAATCCCACCAAAGATTGGGATGGCGCCTAAACCGCTTGCTAGGCAAGCCAACACTCAATCAATCATAATTATAGCAAATTAGCTGAATCTTTGTTACAATCATAATATAAATACGAAAGAGGAAGTAGTCTTAAAACCAATAGCAAAAATGTATATATATGAGACACGACCTTGACTATCTACAAAGTCCAAAACCCGGTGTCACAACTATCACATACATAAAACTAGAATAAGAGCGTAAACTAAGTAACAATGTTCGGTCTGGAAGTATAGATAAACTAAATAGATAAGTGGGGAGGGAGACTCCATGTCTTGCGAATCAGTCAAGTAAAGCAGCTTACCACGAAGTCTCCTCTAGATCTCCTACTCAGCCGGATGTACACCACCAATACCAATCTCTGAACCTGTACAAAATGTGCAAAAGTGTAGTATGAGTACCAAACCATGATACCCCATAAGTATCAAGTCTAGTCTCGAAGAAGTAGTGGCGATTGATCAACATCGACACTCACAAACAGTCCAATAATTAGGTGAAAGCATAAATAATATACAAAATAAAGCATGGTATCATCAAAAGATACCTCAAGAAATACAGTTCTTACAAAATTTAGGCATGCTTTACAGATAAGGAGATCAATTAAGATATCAACACGTCGATCCTCACATCAAGAAATGATACATATCAACAACATTTATATCACATTACTGTATGAGTCAAAATATTTATATGCATACTCAGGACCCCTTTCTCAACATCTCAGAATAGAAATTCATTAGCCTGACACAGGCCACATGCCCAACCTAGCACCAAAAATCCTGGGTGTATACGCTCACATGGCACAAGATAACATGGATAATCACTTAATTTCAGAGGGACAAATCCATATCCAAGCATTGATTATTTTATAATTAATGATCAATAGCCACTAATTAATATCCGCCCAAAGTGTCTGTAGTGCCAACATCCTCAACTTTCCATAATAATTAACTCTCTACTCATGCATATGTGTATATAATAATATAATAAAAAAATACCAGATAATAATAACAAAGAATGTGGATAAAAGTTCATATGACTAGAAGATAACTAAGGCTAATCATGTAAGTCAATTTATCATAATGGCTCACTAAGTTATTAAGCATGTGCAGTTTAATCATATTATTTAACATGAGTCAACTAAGCCATATAACCACCAAATCATGAGCAAATAAGACAAGTTTATGACTACGGATTTATAATAAAGCTCAACATGGTAAAATAATCATTTATGCCCATATCAACAAGTTATAACCTAAAGCATGCTCCTAACTCATAGTTATAAATTATCACACAGTCATTGAATCAATAAAACATGGATAATAAGTTCTTATAGTCCAAACAACGCATAATCATAAGTCAATCTCTGCCGGATATGGTCATAACCAAGCTACCATATATGCTCGTCACCTTGCATATATGTGGCTCCTAAATCAAGCAACATGTGAAAAATAACTTTGAAGGCTTCGGGATCGAGGTCTCATTAGCCGAAGAAGACCCTGGCCAATCCACGTGGCCTGCTTGACGAACGTCAGCGATGGAAACATTCGCGCTACCAGAGAGCGCATAGAGGGTTTGGAGGAGAGGCAATTACCTATTGGGAGAACTCTCTCTTACAAGGATAGACAAGAGACTTACAACCACTCGTATCGACCTTAACCCTTCAAAATAGTTTTTCTCTCAAATCAACCTCCAGATGACCCGAACCTAGTAAGAAATAACTCAATAACGTCAAATAAATCCATAGGAATCAACTCCAAACAATAAACTTCAATCTTTAATCAAATCCCCAAAAATCAACAAAAGTCAACTCGGGCACACATGGTCAAAATCCGAGTCAAGGGGTAGATCCCAACTACCCATAACCCTACGAGTCCAAATATGATTAAATTCCAAAATTAAGTCCAAATCGACCCTCAAATTTCCAAAATATACCCACTTAAATTGTGGATAAAAATCCCAAAATTCACTTTAAAATTTCAAGTTTTAGGTGTAGAAATCTATGGTGAATCAAAATATATAGCTAAATGCAAGTAAAAATTTCTTACCTCCAATGTAGTAGCAAAATTGCTCTTCAAGATCTCTACCTTTCGAAGTCTAGGGTTTAAAATATGAGATAATGGAAAAAATCTCGAAATAAATCACTTAAGTGGTTTGGCCAGGCATATCCTTCGTGATTATGGTCCAAAGCTTCGTGACTGCGAAGCACAAAATTTTGTTACCCCTAAAAACACTCTACGCGATGGCATCTGTATCGTCGCGATCGCGAAAGCAAATTTGCCACCCCTTCATGAATGCGAGCTCCTCTTGGAAAACGCGAAGGCCAACATTCCCCAGCCAGGCCCCCGCCTCTACGCAGTTACGGAAACATCCACGCGAATGCAAAGGCAATTTTTTCTCCTAACTCCACAACATGACGCCACAATCGCACCCACGCGATTGTGATGCTCCTTCCTAGGCCACTACGCAAACGCAAACCCCATGTCGTGAATGCAATGAGAAAAAGATCACCTACCAACCTCCCTTCTCCGCAATAGTGAGCTCAGCTCCAGGATCGCGAAGCACCATCCTGTACTAGAAAACCAGCAACTTCAATCACATGGAAATATTCTGAAACCACCCCGAAACACACTCGAGCCCCCCAAGACCCCGTCCAATCATACCAACAAGTCCATATACCTAATACAAACTTATCCAAATGCTCAAAACTCCATAACTAATATCAAAACAAAGAATCGGTGATAATTTATGGTGTCCCAAGTCACCGGTTTATCTTAAATCCAGATCGAGGAAGTTTTGACTCTTATTTATGGTCCGCGAACACAGAAGACCGGATAAGAAATTCTGTTAACCCGGGAGAAGGTGTAAGGCATTCCCGAGTTCGTGGTTTTAGCACGGTCGCTCAACTATTATTAATTGGCCTAATTATCTGATTTGTTACATGTTTAAAACCTACGTGCATTTTTTAACTTTCAAACCACTTTTAGTGTTTATGAAATTATTTTCTGGAACAAGGCACGATTGTCGTACACTTGTCTTTTTTGATCACATCGCGAATCGCGGCACATAAAATGCACCCGCAGTTTACAACATATTTATTTTTACTATTGTTTGAAGTTATGGTCGAGTCACGTGAAACGCACACTCGAATTGGGGATATGTATCATGACTATGCCACGGGAACTGTACCCATAGCCACGATAATTTATTATCAGTTACGCCTAAAGCAAGCTACGAGTTTTATGAATTATTTTACCAAACTACTTTGAGATTACGCGTGAAAGACCTGTGATTATGGAGCACTTTCGCTAAAGGAGATTTCATGCTCGTATCCTTTTAACTTCTTATGTCTAAAGGCACCCCCGCCACCAATGTACGCGTCGAACATCCAACCAAGCAACCAAACGAACTTCACAAATAGCATCTAAACCGTTAAGTATTCAGGTACTGAAAGAAAGTATAATTTCAGAAAAAGAACTACGACAAATAAAGGAAGGGCGGGGAGTAAGGCCATAAAGACAGAACAAATCTAAGCACAAATATGAGTAGAGCTATCCAAAATAACAAGCCAACATCCATAAATAAATTAATTTCTAGTTCAAGCAATTGAGATAAAACATAATAAGCAAACAAGGTAGAATCAAGCAAACATGCCTCCGTATAAATGAGTATGAATAGAGTGAACACATCTAACCCACTTATCTAACTTGACCAACACTAACCCTTTTAGGCAAGATTAAGTCAAGTGCAATTGAATCAAATATTATATTTAAACAATCAATCCTTGAATCCAAAATTTTGGTAAAGCATAAATTTCCAACACCCAACATTACCAAAAGAAACAATGAACCTTCCAAATTCAAACGAGGATGCGACATAAAATCGTCTAATTAATCCTTCAAAGAAACTCATGCTATGACATTGGACCTCAACCTAAAGTGAACATAAAACAGGGAAAATGGACTATGAATATTCATTTTATCAATGACGCAAACAGATAATAGACCTATCTTACTAGATAAAAGAAATCAAGGTGGGATCCATGGGAAGTCACATTCGAATTTTAGAAAAAAACTAACTGATTGATGACCATGTAGACGTTAGTTTAAATAATTAAGTATGGGCTTAATCCATGCTTCTTCAACGATTTTAATGTAGAAAAGAACCATGAAACCAAGCAAACTCACCCCAGATTGTAGCAAATGGATTATGACATGCGTTTGAACACTTGGTTCATTCGGTTCAGTTGATGACAGAGTAGCATATAGTATTCAAAATCACCAATCACTAATTACATATCCAAAGACAGAAAGACATAAGCAAAATTCTAACAAAGATACATGTAAAGCATCGGTCATTGAACTTAAATCATCAAGTGCAAAACCAAATAAACTCCAATCCATCATCTTAAACCAAACAGATCCAAGCCTTCAGACCTTTAAAGCAAACTAAACGCAAAAGAAAAGATCACTCGGATTAGTTTTGAATTAACCCCAGTTAAATCAATTCTCAAATATTTGTCACGCTAATTAAACATTGACTCTTTCACGTAAAGCTGACACAAAATAAAGAATATAGAAGAAGGAAGATGGACCTGAAAACCAAACTTGCTTTAATGTGATAGAAATTTTCAGCAATTACAACGGCAGAAGAGTATCACCGTTACAAGTAGAACTCACAGCAATCAATCGGACGGAAACCAACGAACCTCGTCCTCGAAAAGCACCAACGAACCACGAAATAACAAGAAATCTCAAACAAACTCCATTTTCGATACCCCAAAAACTCCGAAATTGAAACAGAAGAAACAGAATATTAATTTTTTTTTGGTCTTTTTTATGTCATCCAAAGAACTAAAATCAAAATTTTATACTAAAGAAGAAACCCCTGATTTTCGAACTCTAGCTTTCTTCTCAAAATTTTTTTTTCTCCCCAAAAAATCTCAGACCTAAAAATCTCCTCCGAAATTTCGCTCTACGATTTTTTACCCGAAAAATTCTCTGAAAACAAAAATCTGCCCAAAATCCCCCTCAAAAAGGAAAAATCCTCACCTTATATAACCTTTTCAAAATTCTCGAACCTTCCGCCCCAAATCCGAAAATAAAGCCTCAAATCCCTTTGTATAAATGATTTTTGAGAGAAATGGAGGGTGTGGATCGATTGACCATCAATCCATGGCTCCCATTCATCTCAAAATCGCTCAGCAAGGAATCTAAACCCACAAATCGCTCAGAAAGTCTTATTGGTAAAATCCCTCACGGGCACCGTAAGGCGAAGCGAGTTGAGAGAAATCAGAATGAGAGTGTATTGTTGATGAGAACTCACGGGTTTCCCAAGGTGGTGAAAGCTGAGAGAAAACAAACTGAGAGAGTCTTATTGGTGAAAACCTTCACAGGCACCATAAGGCGATAGTGAGGTGAGAGAAAGACCAAAATGAGAGAGGCTTGATGGTGAAAACCCTTCGGGCATTACAAGTCGAATAAGGATTGTGAATCAGATCGGATAAGCGGAGCATTGAAGCCCAGTTTCACGACGAAAGGTACAACAAGAGCTGAACGTCAGATTTGCTTAACAGAATAGGCTGCAGGTGCATGTCAAGGTCATCAGAGTCGGTATCCACATCCGATAGGTTTCTTTTGTAGTATTCTTGTTAGGAATCATCTATTTCCACTGTCCCTCTACTATGTTCCTTTGTCTTGTTTACTTCCTCATCCTGAGTCAATTCGGTCATAACAAGTGAGAATGACTTCAAAATCTGCCACCAGCTATCCAATTGAACAAAACAGGATCTGGCCAGCATATCAAATCGTCATAAGTCAGGAAAAATAGCAGGCACACTGAGTTGGCAACAATCTATATGCCTTGGGATCCTTGTGAAATGCAAGGGCTTGGTATTTGTCAATTCATGAACAACGCAACAAATGAAGGGTTTGGGGTGAATGGATCAAAGGTATTTTCATTGAAACATGAAAGGTTTGGTACATATCAGAGGGAGGGTGCTTGGTGAACGGATCAGAGGTATTTTCTGCGTTAAGGAAAGTGGTTAGCAAGGTCTCCAAGTGAGAATCGGTTATCAAGGCAAGTGAAGGAACAATACAACTTCAAGGCCGAGGCCAGTGATTAAGTCAAGAAAGAACATCATGTACGCGAAGTGGGAGCAATAGACGTGCTTTGGGATTCATATGAGACATAAGGGTTAGGGGATGCCAGTTCATGCAATGCAACAAGTAGAGGATATCGGGAACAAGCAAGGTCTTCGAGTGGAAATCAGTCATCTTGGCAAATGCAGAAGCAGCCGGCCTCAAAGTTCAAGGCCACAAACTAACCACCATATTTTAAACTCACAAGTTTTCTTTGTTTGAAATAGGAACAAAGCAGTGCAAGAAAGTTGGTTCAACAATAAGAAAAAAAAAGAAAAAAAAGAAAAGAAAAGGAAGAAGAGGAGAGCCGACAAAAGGGAAGTTTCTCAAATCTTCGCCCTTGCCTGTCTTGTTAGCGTGCATAAAATGCTGCCATTGCTTTTCACATTTTCTCCTCCTAGGATGAAAAGTCCTAGTCTGATGGATTTTTCTCCAAATAGAAATCCTAGTCTGATGAACTTTTCTCCTAAGATAAGATAGACAACCTAGTCTGATGAATTTTCTCCTAGGATCTAAATCTTAGTCTGATGAATTGTTCTCCTAAGATAGATAACCTAGTCTGATGAATTTTCTCCTAGGATCTAAATCTTAGTCTGATGAATTGTTCTCCTAAGATAGACAACCTAGTCTGATGAATTTTCTCTTAGGATTGAAATCTTAGTCTGATGAATTTTTCTCCTAAGATAATATAGACAACCTAGTCTGATGAATTTTCTCCTAGGATCGAAATCTTAGTCTGATGAATTTTTCTCCTAAGATAGAAAATCTAGTCTGATGAACTTTCTCCTAGGATCAAAATCTTAGTCCGATGATCTTTCTCCTAAGATAACATAGGGACCTAGTCTGATGAATTTTCTCCTAGGATCTAAATCTTAGTCTGATAAATTGTTCTCCTAAGATAGATAACCTAGTCTGATGAATTTTCTCCTAGGATCTAAATCTTAGTCTGATGAATTGTTCTTCTAAGATAGACAACCTAGTCTGATGAATTTTCTCCTAGGATCGAAATCTTAGTCTGATGAATTTTCTCCTAAGATAGAAACCTAGTCTGATGAACTTCTCCTAGGATCAAATCTAGTCTGATGATCTTCTCCTAAGATAATGAAACTGGACCTAGTCTGATGAATCTATCCTAGGATCACATCTATCCGATGAA
>NW_017673793.1:0-13443 GCF_001879085.1 Nicotiana attenuata
TTGGGTTGAATTTCCAAGAGAGAGGAGGTTTCCTAGGTATTTCCGGACAAGAGCTGATCACTGGAATGAAGATCCTTCCACCAGCTTAGCAATTTTGGGTGGATGTTGGTGACCATGCCGAATCTAGGGACTTCGTGCCTCATATTTCTGCAAGACAAAAAGGTTAGGCCCTTACCCCCACCAGACTCGACTATTTAATATCAACAATTGGCATAAAAGCATTTTAGTTCTCCAAATAAATGCACAAAACGTGGTAGTGTCCGTTTGGGTTTTGGGAAAACCCAGTGGACTTTGGACAAGGCTATCTTAAAGAGTCATTATGCGGACAACATAACTGACTCGGCTAGGTTTGACCATGATGCATGCACAATTAAACAGAGTAAGGTTTCTATGGGGTTTAGACTGGTACCCTTGAGCGGACAACTCGAGGGGGAAAGGCACGGAACCATCGACTACACCGTTGATCGACTGGTTTTACCGCAAATATGTCGTTTCCGGATTTAGGGGGTGATAATATCGGAAGAACGCAACCACTCATTATAAGCGTTGCTATGGTATTTTGTTTGGCACGAGTGGAATATGATGTTGAAAACATGCTTATGCAATAATTAAAGCAAGTTGTCATGTATTTGCACGTTCATAAAATAATAATTACAATGATTGAAAACAGTAATAAAGGAATGCAGTAAAGGAAGGCAGTAAAAGAAATAAGAGAAAGAAACAAAAGACAAGTTAGTTTTGTAATAGAAGAAGGAATTAAATGCTTAAAGGGATTAAACAAATAAAGGCATATAAGAAATGTGAAGTCAGAGTAACAGCATTAAATGGTAAAAGCCTAAAAGAAATCCCCAGCAGAGTCGCCATGCTATCGCGCCCCCTTTATCCTCCGCGGAAATCGGGTTTATGACATTTGGAAGGACAACTCGTTCCCTTTTGGGAATTGGGTTTAAGAGAATTGAAGAGTCGCCACCTAATGATTTAAGTGCATTAGGACACTAAGAAGGGTTTGAGTTTGAATAACCAGAGATAGGGTAAGGGCTTGAAATTATTCCAAGGGGAAGGTGTTAGGCACCCCTCAGAATCCACTAGTGTGGTTCCCGGCCAAGCTATTGTTGTGACTTAAGGTACAAATAATATATAGACAAGTAGGACTTCAAATAAGAGGGGATTTTTCACATAAAGGTTAGAAATAAACAAAGTTGGAAAGCATTAAAGAGAGTTGATTTTCTTAAAAGAAACATTTTAAAAGATTTAAAAGGAAACAAAGAAACAAAGGGAAGGGGGTCCTAGGTTTATTAATAATATGGATCACCCTACACAACATCCGATAATCACTCTTACGCGTGATGTTATCGCGTGATTATCATATCCATATCTACCCTTTCCCACCCCTTTAAGGTATTAAAGCGTGGAATGGTCTCGTTTACTTATTGCATGCTATTACCCGCCCCAATCCTATTAGTCCCGGAGGTACTTGGGACTACTAATCCTAAAGGGAGGAGGTATTGGGCTTATTTGTGGTTTCAAAAGGAAAAAATGCTAAGGCGACAAACAAAAACACATATAGCAAGTTTGGGGGAGAAGCATATAAACAAACAAAAGGCTCAAACAGACCTCCTTTAAGCAAAGAAAATCACATAGTTTATCTTGTCTTACAAGTACTGTTTAAGGGTCTAATTAAAACTTAAAAGCTGGGACAAGCTGATTTATCACATATTTTCAGATAAGAAGTCCGAATTAGGCTTGCCTGCTGGTCGTAATTGATAAGGACTGATGCAGTTTAAAAACTTTACCCTAAGGCTTGCCTAGGTGTGGGACAAGAACTCCTATAGACATGATATCTACTGATTTCAGAAAAGAATGAAATAGATTGAATACATACTGATTAAGAGGGGCTACCGGATTATTAAAGAAAAGCAAACATTAGCAAAAGTTACAGGTTCTGCAAGCATTATTACTGGTTTTAGACTCACAAGCGAGTGGAAACGTTTCAGACTTGGTTGATAGTTCCTATAGGCATGCTTTCTATGCGTGGTTGATTTTAAACACTTTTATAGAGATGAAAAAAATGCAGAAAACCTACAACATGATATCTAGGTGTTACATTTTATTACGAACGTGACATCTGATTACATTTTTGGTTATTAGGACCTATAGACAAGTTTGCCTAGTGAAAAGCGGGTATGCAAGAATCAGAAGGGACTTATAGGCATATTTTCTACATGCGTGTGCAGAAGCTATAGACATAATATCTACATGAAAGTGCAGGATCCCTATAGTCATGGCATCTAAATGAGAATGCTGAAGTTCTTATAGACATGGTAACTAAATGAAAAACGCAAAAAATCTTATAGGCATGGAAACTACATGAAAAATACAGAAATCTTATAGGCATGGTAGCTATATGAAAAATGCAGAAATCTTATAGGCATGGTAGCTATATGAAAAATGCTGAAATTAGAGATTCCTATGGACAAGTTATCTACCCTCTTTACATGCATGGTTACCCCTCCCTTTTCACTAACCATCCCCGAAAGTTTATTACAAAATTATTACAGTCCAAAGAAAATAAAGAAAATACATCAGAAATTGAAAACTACAACCAGGAAGAGCCTGATTCAGACTTCCTGTCTGAAGTATGAAGTAAACCAACTCCAAAGATCAGATTTCAAAGCCTTTCTCTCATTTGGGGTGTGTCAGGGCTCCTTAAGATCCTCACATGAACTCCGGGCAGTGCCTACACCCCAAATACATCACCATATTAAGCCAAAGTGCAGTGTGGAAGGGCCAGCCCTCGGGTGTCCAAGTTCAGAGGGAACTCAAGGTCCCAAGGCAAGGCTCACAAGAGGGGGACAGAACTTAGGAACTAAGAGAGAGTGCAAGTGCAGGATTCTGAAAGGTAAAGGGGAAAGGGAAACAATTCACATTGATACACATAGGGGTATAGGGAATAGGGAGTTGCAAGAAGTAAAGAGCAGGCTAGTGGGCATAACCTAACAATGGGAGATGCTGGCACACCCATAAGCCTACTAGAACACATTATTTAAAGGTCAGGATCCCCTAAGGGATCAAGTTTAATCCATAGACAATAACTTGCATATTGCCATGTTTTAAACTGTAACTCAAAGAACACAAAGGGAATAGGGAGGAGGGGTTCATAACAGAAACAAGCAAAAGAAAACAACATGCTAGTTTAAGTATTTAAATCTGCAGAAGTAATAAAGTAGACATAGATGTAGAAAGCTGTAAGTAAACACATTGTGGTGAAGCTGAAAATTAAATTAGAACATACCAGTTTCAAAGGAAACAAACAAAGATAAAGTGCAGTAGTCTTGTGAAAGCCACAGAATAGACAAGAAGAGAGTGCTAGTAAGAGTTCAGAAGAGATTGTAAAGTAGTAGTGGAGGATTGTTAATCGTGTGTGCTGTGCGTTAAAAAATCGTGTATTTATAGTGTAAAAGTCATGAGGAAATAAGGTAAGAAAAAAATTGAAGAAACGATTGTCAATCAATTAGACAAGACTCCCTTTAATTAAGGGATTCAGATTCAAACGTGTATAAACCAATTAAGGAAAGAAATTAATCAAACACTTTGTGCAAAGTAGGCAATTAGGGGTGAGTACATAAAAGTTATTTAAGGACGTGGTTTTGACAATACACGGTTTGTGCAAATAAGGTAAGGAAATCAATTAACAACTAGTAAATCAAAAGGGTCCGAGATTTTGTATGAATGAACCAAGTCAAAAAGATGGAAAAGGGTTTTACTTTGGTCGAGTAACAGAGAAAAATCAGTAAACAATGGAAAGAAATCAATCAGGCTATATTCAGAAGGAAGCTTGAACTAATTGCAAATTCGAAAACCATTTAGAGGGAAGTTCATCATATATAAAGAGAATACAAACATGTTAAGCATGAAAGAAGACTGTAGTGTCATTGTAAAATCAGTAGAAAATCCAGTATAGAAGAGTTTAGCAAAAGGTCGGAGTCATATGAAAACAAAGAAGTCCAAACTCAATTTAAAGACTCGAAGTCAATCCGAAACAATTAGGGGTTTCGAAATAAAACCCTAGTTCAAGCAAACCATAAGCAGAGATGAGAGGGCAGGCAATTGAATCGAAATCATGTTTAGAAGTTTCAGAAAAAGAACAGGCTTCTTCAGCAACAGAACTCATGAGAAAACATGATAGCAAAGTAACATGCAATCACAGTAGAAGGATTCAAAGAACATAATGGCAAATACCGATAAGAACAATAGAAGAAGCATGCTTAAGAGGATCTTTCAGGAGAAATTCAAACAAGGTTCAGTAGAAGAAAAATAGTGAAACCTTAAGAACACAGTAGAAAGAATGTAGTAGGCAAAACATAGCAGAACATAGTAGAAGAAAAATACGAGAACATAGTATGGAAAACATGGTAGAAAACATACAAGCATGGAGCATATAGAACACAATAAAAGGGAACATACGAGAACGGAGTATAAAAACTCAGTAGAAGAACATACAAGAACAGATCACAGTAGGAGAACATACAAGAACGTGGTAGATAAAAATATAGGAGCACAGTAGAGGTAAATACACAAAAGAAAAAGAAAGTCAGTGAAACACTTAAACATTTTTTTCAGAAAACCCTAGATCGGAAAGAAAGATTTAAAAAAAAGTAATTTTCGAAAGAAAAGTTAGGGAAATCGTTTGAAAAACTCAAGGAGAGCACAGATATACAACGAATCTAAAGAAATCGGAGAAAACCTTAAAGGGTTAGGGTTTCAGAAGAACCCTAAAAATGAGAAAGGCTTTGAGAGGTCATCGATCTGAGTCGGAGAGGTTAGAACCAGGCTCAAACAACTATAGTACGCCGGAGCAAAGCCGGAGATGACCAGAGAACCTTGAATCGATAGAGGTCTGGATGAAAACCTTCGAAGTCAGGCCTCGAATCTTCAGGTATCAAGCACATAGGAGCAATAGGAAGTGAGTATAGGACTCCCACAGCCTGAGAAGCCATGGATTCCGGTGGGTTTCACGATGGGAGATGGTAGGAGACGATTAGGGTTCAGAGAAGGTTCGAGAGAGTTTGAGGGGGTGAAGGGATTCANACACTCAGCACCTTCAACAAGGCATTCTTGTGTGCATCAGAACTTTGTAGCAAAGTTAGGATAGAAATCTGTGCCGGTGTTTTGTTCAGCTAGTCAATGACCGAGTATTCCTTGGCTTGTATCTTTCTCCAGAGATCTTCGAGCCCGGTTTCAGTAATGGTTGGCGGACTAGAGGCCTGCTTGCTTGACTCAGCCAAATGTTTCGGGGTATAAACCCTGCCGGTTCTTGTCATACCCTGTGCCGCAACGGCTTTCCCGAACTTGACCTTCCCCTTTATTCTGGCCTCGGCTGTGTAGTTCCAAGGTATGTCATTAGTGTGGAATGGTGTTACTGCCGACATTGCCACTGGAATTGGCGTGGCTATCTTTACTCAGAACGGAGCAGGCCCCTTAGGCGGTAAAACTGTAACTTCAAAGGGTGTAGGTGCGTTTGCTGGCGACATAAACTCAACTTCAATCAGCGCTGGCATCTTTGCAGAGAATGGTTCTTCAAACTCGAGTTGCATGAACATGTTTACCTCGGCGTCCGCAGAAGGCTGAATCTGGACCACAATCAGATTAAGGGTGACTACTGGCTTCTTTGGATCGTCGCCTTCTGTGATTAAACGGATTGATCCCTTGGGGTCCCAATCATCCTCTATCTCGATCATGTTAACTCCTCCACCCTTGTGATCTGGCAGAGGGTTATTGCAAACATTCGGAGCAGGCTCCTTTGCTACAATAGTCTTGTTATCAATCAAAGTTTGGATCTTATCTTTCAGAGAGCGCCATTCATCAATGGTATGTCCTTTCATGTCGGAATGGTATGCACAGGATTTATTTGGATTGACCCACTGAGAAAGGTTTTCAGGTGTTATAGCAGTGATAGAGGTGACATAACCAGCAGCTTTGAGCCTTTCGTACAGTTGGTCAATTGGTTCAGCAATGGCGGTATACTGTTTGGGAGGCCTGCGGTCAAAATTTGGTCGAGGTCTAGGGAAGTTTTGACGTGGGGGAGGTGATTGATAGTGGGATGGTTGGGTGTTGTAGGCTTGGTAAACATGTGCTGGTTGGGAGTATTTGGGTGAAGTGGGATGATATGCGGGAGGTGGGGATGACTGATAAGTGGTTGGTGGAGTATGGTAAGAGGGTAAGGGTGCTTGGTAATTCGGAGTAGGTTGATAGGTGAGTGGAGGCATTGGATAGGTTTGGTATTTGATAGGGGATTTGGTCCTCTGTGCAACCATTACAGCACCTACGTCCCTTTTCTTGGACGTACCACCAGACTGTAAAGCCTTATTGATAGCTTGCAAGGCTTCAAAGTTCGTAACAATACCACTCTTGATGCCTTCCTCGATCCTTTCTCCTAGCTTGATAATGTCAGAAAATTTGTGGCCTTCGATCATCATCAGTCTCTCATAATATTGTGGGTCTTGGGCCCGAACGAAGAATTTATTCATTTGCTCTTCTTCCAAAGCAGGCCTAACCTTAGCAGCTTCTGATCTCCATTGAGTAGCATACTCGCGGAAGGTCTCTGTGGGTTTCTTCTTCAAGTTTTGAATATAGAACACATCTGGTGCATTCTCTGTGTTGAACCTGAATCTGTCCATAAAATCAGACGCCATGCTTACCCAGTTCGACCACTTCTTTGGATCTTGGCTAATGTACCAAGATAAAGCGTCTCCCTTCAGGCTCCTCATGAAAAGCTTCATGCGGATTTTCTCGTCTCTTCCCACTCCGACCAGCTTGTCACACTATGTTCTCAAGTGGACCCTTGGATCCCCTGTACCATCAAACATCTCGAACTTGGGAGGTTCGTACCCCTTGGGCAGTTCGACATCGGGCTGTATGCAAAGATCTTCATAGTTTAGCCCCTCAATTCCCTTACTACCTTCAACGCCTTGAATTCTGCTAGTCAACTTTTTTAAGCTCTTCGGCCAGATTTTTGATAAGCAAGTCCTTATCATCGGACTCGGGTGTGCTTGAGATGGGGTGGTGGAGTGTGGCACAGTCTCCACATAGATGGGGGTATTATGTTGGGTGTGGCAGTGGTCATTTGTGGAGTTCTGGAGTTCTGGGATGAGCAGTGGGGTGTTATTTGAGGTATGGCAGGTATTACAGTGGTGGTGAGGAGCGGGATGGTTTTGTTGCTTTGGGATGTTTTGCGGAGGTACAGGATTCTGAGTATTTGGGAAAGTAACCTCTGGAGTGGTGAGGGAAAATGACAGATTTGCCAGATTCCGGACTTGATCATGTTCTTCCTGAAACTTCAACAGCTTTTGTTCTAGTTAGGATGCATTTTCCTTGGGGACCAGAGTACCATGAGTAACCTATACCCGTTCAGTTGAGTTGTTCGAATCTTCCATTTTTCCTTTGTTTTTGTGTCTGACAGGACTGGGAGGAGGAGTAGGTGGAGAGCCCCTGGATCTCGTAAAATATGATGATGCTGCCAGAGTTCACGAACTAACCCTTGGGGAGGGGAATAAACAAAACAAAAAAAAACAAAAAAAAAAAAACAAAGGTAACAAGTCAGTGAGGATCATAACAAAATGTTGCAATATTTAAACACATAGTGCGGAAAAATAAAGCGTGTCCTAATTTGGGGAACCTCTTTGTGCCCGAGGTAGGCCTAGCGACAAGTTGATTTGGAGAACTTAGTATGTTAAATGCCTCATTTTATTGATAAAAGTAGACGAATCCCAAATTGACACTAAATAAACAGGATATGGAAATCACTAATGGCCATCGGCCTTATTACATTTGATAGGGCGAAAAGAAAAACTCCTATCCTACTTGGTCCCAGAAGGACCTTCCCCAGATTCGGCATCCCTGGCTCCATCGAACAGCTTTCCCAACTCCCGAAGTCCCAGCAATAGGTAGGCCCTGGCTAGGTGTCCGCCTTCGGTTCCTTCAGCATTTTGGCAATCTTTGACCCTTTTGAGAAACGATTTTGGTCACTAGAGTGTAAATCTTTTCACCAGCTTAGCAATCTTGGGTGGATGTTGGTGACCATGCCGAATTTGGGGACTTCGTGCCTCATGTTTCTGCAAGACAAAAGGGTTAGGCCCTTACCCCCACCAGACTCGAATATTAAATATCAATAATTGGCATAAAAGCATTTAGTTCTCCAAATAAATGCACAAAACGTGGTAGTGTCCGTTTGGATTTTAGGGAAACCCAGTGGACTTTGGACAAGGCAGTCTTAGTCATTATGCGGACAACATAACTGACTTGGCTAGGTTTGACCATGATGCATGCACAATTAAACAGAGTAAGGTTTCTATGGGGTATTAGACTGGTACCCTTGAGCGGACAACTCAAGAGGGAAAGGCGCGGAACCGTCGACTACACCGTTGATCGACTGGTTTTACCGCAAATATGCCTTTGCAGGATTTAGGGGATGATAATATTGGAAGGGTGCAACCACTCATTATAAGCGTTGCTATGGTATTTTGTTTCGCACGAGTGGAATATGATGTTGAAAACATGCTTATGCAATAATTGAAACAAGTTGTCACGTATTTGCACGTTACAAAAGCAATAATTACAACAATTCCTCATAATTTAAAGCAGTAGTAAAGGAAAGCAGTAAAGAAATAAAGGAAAGAAACAAAGAAACGAGTCAGTTCTTGCAGTAGGAGAAGGAATTAAATACTTAAACGGATTAAACAAATAAAAGCACATAAGAAATGTAAAGTCACAGTAACAGCTTGAAATGGTAAAAGCCTAAAAGAAGTCCCCAGCAGAGTCGCCATGCTGTCGCGCCTCCTTTTTCTCGCGAAATCGGGTTTATGACATTTGATAAGACAACTCGTTCCCTTTTGGGAATTGGGTTTAATGGAATTGAAGAGTCGCCACCTAATTATTTAAGTGCATTAGGACACTTTAGAAGAGCTTGATTTTTGATAACCAGAGATAGGGTAAGGACTTGAAATTATTCCAAGGGGAAGGTGTTAGACACCCCTCAGAATCCAATAGTGTGGTTCCCGGCCAAGCTATTGTTGTGACTTAAGGTACAAATAACATATAGACAAGTAGGACTTCAAATAAGAGGGGATTTCTCACATAAAGGTTAGCATTAAAGAGAGTTGATTTAGAAGAAACGTTTTAAAAGATTTTAAAAGAAACAAAGAAACAAAGGGAAGGGGGTCCTAGGTTTATTAATAATATGGATCACCCCACACAACATCTGGTAATCATTCTTACACGTGATGTTATCGCGTGGTCATCATATCCATATCTACCCTTTCCCACCCCGTTAAGGTATTAAAGCGCGGAATGGTCTCGTTTACTTATTGCATGCTATTACCCGCCCCAGTCCTATCAGTCTCGGAGGTACTTGGGACTACTAATCAAACAAAACACATATAGCAAGTTTGGGGAAGCATATAAACAAATAAAAGGCCCAGACAGACCTCCTATAAACCAAAGAAAGCACATAGTTTAGCATGTCTTGCACGTACTGTTTAAGGTCTAGTTAAACTTAGAAGGTTTGAGGCAGACTGATTTATTACATAGTTCAGATAAGAAGCCCGAAGCAGGCCTACCTGTTGGTTGTAGCTAATAAGATCTGATTCTGTTTATAAAAATTTATCCTACAGTTTGCTAAGTGATAGAAGAAGCCTATGGGCATGATATCTACAGATTTCAGAAACAAGAATGAAATAGATTGAATACATACTGATTAAGAGGGGTTATCAAATTATTAAAGAAAAGCAAACTTTAGCAAAAGTTACAGGTTCTGCAAATATTATTACTGGTTTTAGACTCATAAGCGAGTGGAAACGTTTCAGACTTGGTTGATAGTTCCTATAGGCATGCTTTCTACGCGTTGTTGATTTTAAACACTCTTATAGATATGAAAAATGCAGAAAACCTACAACATGATATCTAGGTGTTACATTTTATTACGAACGTGACATCTGATTACCTTTTTTGGTTATTAGGACCTATAAACAAGTTTGCCTAGTGAAAAGCGGGTATGCAAGAATCAGAAGGGACTTATAGGCATATTTTCTACATGCGTGTGCAGAAGCTATAGACATAATATCTACATGAAAGTGCAGGATCCCTATAGTCATGGCATCTAAATGAGAATGCTGAAATTCTTATAGACATGGTAACTAAATGGGAATGCAGAAATCCTTATAGGTATGGTAACTATATGAAAAATGCAGAAATCTTATAGGCATGGTAGCTATATGAAAAATGCTGAAATTAGAGATTTCTATAGGCAAGTTTCTATATGAAAAATGCTGAAATTAGAGATTCCTATAGGCAAGTTATCTATCCCTTTTATATGCATGGTTACCCCTCCCTTTTTACTAACCATCCCCGAAAATTTATTACAAAGTTATTACAGTCCAAAGAAAATAAAGAAAATACATCAGAAATTGAAAACTACAACCAAGGAGAGCTTTATTTAGACTTCCTGTCTGAAGTATGAAGTAAACCAACTCCGAGGATCAGATTTCAAAGCCTTTCTCTCATTTAGGGGTGTGTCAGAGTTCCCTAAGAGCCACACATGAACTCCGGGCAGTGCTTACACCCCAAATACATTACCAGATTAGGACATAGTGCAGTGTAGAAGAGCCAGCCCTCAAGTGTCCAAGTTCAGAGGGAACTCAGGGTCCCAAGGCAAGGCTCACAGGAGGGGGGCAGAACTTGGGAACTAAGAGAGAGTGCAAGTGCAGGATTCTGAAAGGGGAAAGGGGAAAGGGAAACAGTTCACATTGATACACATAGGGGTATAGGGAATGGGGAGATAGTAAAGGAAAAGCAACAGCAGGCTGGTGGGGCATACTCAGCAATGAGGAATGCTGGCCTACCCCATAAGCTTGTTAGAATACATTGTTTAGAAGTTAGGATCCTTTAAGGGATCAAGTTCAAACCATAGACAATAACTTGCATATTGCAATGTTTTAAACTACAACTCACAGCACATAAAGGGAATAGGGATGAGGGGTTCATGACAGAAACAAGCAAAAGAAAATAACATGCTAGTTTAAGTATTTAGATCTGCGGAAGTAATAAAGTAGACATAGATGTAGAAAGCTGTAAGTAAACACATTGTGGTGATGCTACAACTTAAATTAGAACATACCAGTTTCAAGGGAAACAAACAAAGAGAAAGTGCAGTAGTCTTGTGAAAGCCACAGAATAGAAAAGAAGGGAGTGCTAGTAAGAGTTCAGAGGAGATTGTAAAGTAGTAGTGGAGGATTGTTAATCGTGTGTGCTGTGTGTTAAAGAGTCGTGTATTTATAGTGTAAAAGTCATGGGGAAATAAGGTAAGAAAATAATTGAAGAACTGATTGTCAATCAATTACATAAGGCTTCCCTTAACTAAGGGATTCAGGTTCGAACGGGTAAAGCCAATTAAGGAAGGAAATTAATCAAACACTTTGTGCAAAGTAGTAAATTAGGGGCAAATACATAAAGGCTATTTAAGGACAAGGTCTTTGAAATACAGGTTGTACAATATAAGGAAAGAAAATCAATTAACAGCCAAGAAATCTGAGGCCATAGATTTTGTACGAATGAACCAAGTCAGAAAGATGGGAAAGATTTTTAACTTAAGGAAAATCAGCAATCAAATCAATTAGACCTATTTAAAAGGAATTCTGAATCAATCACAAATTTGAAAACCTTTTTTGAAGAAAGATTCATCACATATAAAAGCATACAGACACGTTAAATATGAAGGAAACATTGTCATGCCCTTGTAAAAATCAGTAGAAAGAATCCAGTGTAGAAGAGTTTAGCAAAAGGTTCAACATTGTATGAAAAGGTGTAAACTCAGTTCAGAGACTCAAAGTTAGTCTGACAGAGTTAGGGGTTTTGAAATGAAACCCTAGTTCAAGCAAACCATAAAGCAAGGATGAGAGAGCAGGCAATTGAATCAAAATTATGTTCAGAAGTTTCAGAAAAGGACGGGCTTCTTCAACAACAGAACTTATGAAGAGTATAATAGCAAAGTAACATGCAATCACAGTAGAAGGATTCAAAGAACATAATGGCAAATACTGATACGAACAGTAGAAAAAGCATGCTTAGAAGAAACTTAAATAGGGCTCAGTAGAAGGCAAACAGAGAAACTTAAAAACTTAGCAAGAAAATACAGTAGAAAAACACAAGAACACCGGAAAAGTATAGCAGAAAAGCATATAGGAAAACACAGTAGGATAAACATATAAGAACATGGTAAAAATACAGTAGAGAAGTCTACGAGACCATAGTATAGGAAAACACAGTAAGAGAAGCATACAAAAGATGATACGAGAACACACCAGAGGCAAACACACGAATAACAAAGAAGNAAACACTTTCCAGAAAACCCTAAATCGGAAAAGAAGGGTGTTGAAAGTAATTTTCAAAATAAAAGTTAGGGAAATCGTTTGAAAACTCAAGTAGAGCATAAATATGCAACAGATCTAAAAACAATCGGAGAAAAAACCTCGAAGGGTTAGGGTTTCAGAAGAACCCTAGAATGAGAAAGGCTTTGAAAAGGCCATTGACCTGAGTCGGAGAAGTTAGAATCAGGCTTAGAAGACCAGGATACGCAGGAGCAAGGCCGGAGATAGTCGTGAAAGCTCGAACCGGCAAAGGTCTGGATGAAAACCTTCGAGGCCAGACCTCGAATCTTCAGGTACCAGGCACATAAGAGTAATAGGAGGTGAGTATAGGACTCCCATGGCCTGAGAAGCCATGATTTTCGGTGGGTTTCACGGTGGAGGTGGTAGGAAACGATTAGGGTTCCAGGAAGGTTCGAGAGAATTTGAGAGAAGGGGGTGTTTAGAGGCGGCTGATTAAGTGAAATGATTTTAGGGTTGGGGGGTTTGGAAATTAAAAAAAGAAGGGGGAATTGTGGCCGTTGATCAAAATGATCAACGGCCTGGATCAAAAAAGCGGAGCCGGGCGGTTTTTTTAATTGGGTCATTGGCGGGTAAATTTAGAATTTGGTCCGGTCCAATTGGGATTGAAATTGGGTTAGCTGGTGTGTTCGATTTGGCTACAATTGAATAAACTTAGAGCATTTGAATAAAACCTATTCCTAAACTAATGACAAATTTGAAAAACAATTTCATGTTATCAACTAATCATGGAGAAAGAACAATCATGGAATTACTTCAAAACAACACGAGAAAAGAAGAAAACAGAGACAAAATTGGAACAAACTCAACTGAATGGTGACTCTAGGGTTCTGCCGACTCGTCACTTCAAAATTCAACCAACTCCGGCGAGATTCGAGTGCTTCTAATGACGGATTCGACATGAGGGAAGTGAGGAGGTCGTGTGACTTCAATTTTGATGAGGCTTGGAGAAGTTAGGTTTTAGGCCGAATCTTTGATCTGAAATTCGAGGACATGTAGGGGAATT
>NW_017673793.1:14012-19101 GCF_001879085.1 Nicotiana attenuata
AGAGTTGTCGGGTAAAGACATGATGACCAATTTTGACCGAACGAAATATTTTGAAGAAAATTTGGCCGCGCTCCGGCTTCTGAGCTGCCTACATATCCCTGGTCTTACAGGAATCAGGCCATATGTAGTTCAGGATCCGTCGGCGGAGTATGCCGATGGAGACCTTTCAAGAACGGACGCAATATTCAGGTTGGGATGAATGGTCAAGGTTTAGTAAGGCTACGGGAACTGGAGCGGAATGCTCCTGCCGAGATGGCCGTTGCTTGCCGATTTACCTGAAAATACAAGCGATATTTTGTATAAATTTAACGTGATGCAAGTTCCCGTTGGACCATGAATGCTGTCTTTGGACGGTTAAGATGACGTCCTTAGACCATGATGTCCTGGGCCATGAAGCGTATAATAAAGGATTCACAGGCTATGAAATGATGCTCTCGAGCTATGAGCATGATGCCTCCGAACTATGATGCCTTTGAATAATGATATGCAAGAGATTAAAAGAGGTCCTCGGGCCATGGCATGACGTTCTCGGGCTATGGAAATGGTGCCTCCGAACAATGACGCCTTTGGATAGTTTCGCAATCTTTCAGCCCATGAGATGCAGTAGGTGGCGATCTTTCAGCCGATGCAAGATGTAAGGGCGGCGATCTTTCAGCCATGCAAAATGTAAATAAGGTGGCGATCTTTCAGCCATGCAAAATGTAAACAAAGGTGGATCTTTCAGCCAGGCAAAAAATGTAAAGGTGGCGATCTTTCAGCCATGCAAAAATGTAAAGGTGGCGAACTCATAGCCATGCAAAAATGTAAAGGGTGGCGATCTTTCAGCCATGCAGAATGTAAAGGTGGCGATCTTTCAGCCATGCAGATGCAGATGGAGACAGAGCTTAGTCTCGGAAGGCAGAATGGTAGCCTTATGCAATGCAGGAATGCAGATGGAGGTAGAGCTTAACCTCGGAAGGCAGAATGATAGCCTTATGCAATGCAGGAATGCAGATGGAGGTAGAGCTTAACCTCGGAAGGCAGAATGGTAGCCTTATACAATGCAAGAATGCAGATGGAAGTAGAGCTTAACCTCGAAAGGAAGAATGGTAGCCTTATGCAATGCAGGAATGCAAATGGAGACAGAGCTTAGTATCGGAAGGCAGAATGGTAGCCTTATGCAATGCAGGAATGCAGATGGAGGTAGAGCTTAACCTCGGAAGGCAGAATGATAGCCTTATGCAATGCAGGAATGCAGATGGAGGTAGAGCTTAACCTCGGAAGGCAGAATGGTAGCCTTAAAAAGGAGAATAGTAGTAAAATTTCTTAGCTGAGAGCTGATAGCCGATTGTGATATTGTGGCTGCTTGGGACATTGTGTGCGGATAGCAACTGTGAATAGGTGTGACGGTTTTGAGAATTGTATCCTTGAACAGTATGAGCGTATAATATATGATTTTGCGACTTGGGTGCCTGCATCCAAAGAAAAATCGTGAGTTTTGTAAAGGGGAAAGGTTAATTCGTGTCCCCGCTGACTTTGCTGGCCCTATTCGGCTTTGATCTGATGACACGGTATGTATCATAGGGGTAGCATTGCTGAACAAAGCGATTTCGATAATAAACATGCGTGAGTTTGTTAAAGATATGACATAAGTATATATTTAAGAAATAGTTTTTAGATGAACCGACGACTGTGACGTGGTTCAGGACATTGTAACCTCTCTTGCTTCGGAATTTTGAGGGTCCTCCTCAAAATTCTGCCCCGGTTTAATGGGTTGCTACTTCTGACGGTCGCTTGCGATGGTCGGCTGAAGTTACTTCGGAATTTTGAGGGTCCTCCTCAAAATTCTGCCCCAGTTTCCAATTGCGGGGGGGGGGGGGATGAAAATTTTATTGAATTGTGACCGAACCCATAAGGCTGCCTACGTATCCCCTCTTAAACGGGAATTAGGTCAGACGTAGTTCAAAATACATCATATAGGAAAGCACAAAGATTACACATAATAGCGCTTGACTGCATCCAAATTAATCGATTTCGGCCAAACTTCTCCGTCCATTTCTGCAAGTATAAGGGCTCCTCCTGTTAGAACCCGGTGAACCATGTATGGACCTTGCCAGTTGGGAGAGAATTTCCCTTTGGCTTCATCTTGATGCGGGAAGATTTTCTTTAATACTAGCTGTCTCGGTGTGAACTGTCTCGGCTTGACTCTCTTGTTGAAAGCTCTGGACATTCTGTTCTGATAAAGCTGACCATGGCAAACTGCATTCATTCTTTTTCCATCTATAAGAGCTAGTTGTTCGTAACGACTCTTCACCCACTCTGCGTCGTCGAGCTCAGCTTCTTGTATAATCCTTAAGGAAGGAATTTCTACTTCGGCGAGAATAACTGCCTCTGTACCGTAAACCAGCATATAGGGAGTTGCCCCGGTTGATGTGCGAACTGTGGTGCGGTACCCCAATAAAGCAAATGGTAACTTCTCGTGTCACTGCTTATGCTTCTCTATCATTTTCCTTAGTATCTTCTTGATATTCTTGTCGGCGGCTTCTACGGCTCCGTTCATCTGAGGTTTGTAGGCTGTAGAATTCTTGTGTTTGATCTTGAAGGTTTCACACATGGCCTTCATCAGGTCAATGTTGAGGTTGGAGCCATTATCAGTAATGATTGACTCTGGAATCCCGAATCGACAAACGATGCGGTTGCGGACAAAGTCTGCCACGACTTTCTTGGTTACTGCTTTGTAAGATGCTGCTTCAACCCATTTGGTGAAATAATCAATTGCCACTAGGATAAACCTGTGCCCGTTGGAATCAGCAGGTTCGATTGGTCCAATAACATCCATTCCCCAAGCGACGAACGGCCATGGTGAGCTTGTTGCATTAAGCTCATTGGGAGGTACCTTTATCATGTCTGCATGTACCTGACAGCGGTGGCATTTCCTGACATACTGGATGCAATTCATCTCCATAGTCATCCAGAAGTAACCAGCTCGGAGTATTTTCTTTGCCAAAACAAAGCCGTTCATATGTGGACCGCAAGTCCCAGCATAGACTTCTTCTAGCAGTTTAGATGCTTTTTTTGCGTCGACACACCTTAGTAATCCCAAATCTGGAGTCCTCCTATGTGAAAGAAATTGTTGGACAATATTCGAAATGTGCGCTTCTGAGTAGCGTTTGCAAGCCCTGGATACTCTCCTTTTGCCAAATATTACTTAATGTCGTGAAACCAAGGTTTTCCATCTGCTTCTACTTCGACATGAGCACAGTAAGCTGGCTGATCATGGATCTTTATTGGAATGGGATCAATGAAGTTTTTGTCCGGATGTTGTATCATGGATGACAGGGTAGCCAACGCATCGGCAAACTCATTCTAGACTCTGGGAACATGTCAGAATTCTGTCTTTGTGAACCTCTTCCTCAACTCCTGTACGTGATGCAGATAAGGGAGTATCTTGGAGTTATTGGTTGCCCATTCTTCTCGGACCTGGTGTATGAGCAGATCTGAGTCTCCAATTACTAGCAATTCTTGGATGTTCATGTCAATAGCCATCTTGAGACCTAAGATGCAGGCTTCGTATTCGGGCATATTGTTGGTGCATGGGAACCTGAGTTTGGCAGACACCGGATAATGCTGACCGGTTTCTGATACTAGGACTGCTCCTATGCCAACTCCTTTGAAATTTGCTGCTCCATCGAAAAAGATTCTCCACCCGTCATAGGATTCTGCAATATCTTCTCATATGAATGCTACCTCTTCGTCAGGAAAATACATTTTCAGGGGTTCGTATTCTCCATCCACGGGGTTTTCGGCAAGGTGATCTGCTAGTGCCTGTCCTTTGATCGCTTTCTGAGTTACGTAGACAATGTCGAATTCACTCAACAGGATCTGCCACTTGGCGAGCTTGCCAGTGGGCATGGGCTTCTGAAAGATGTATTTCAAAGGATCCATCCTTGATATGAGATATGTAGTATAGGCACAGAAGTAGTGCCTCAACTTCTAGGCTACCCAAGTTAAAGCACGACAGGTGCGTTCTAACAGATAATACCGGGCCTCATATGGAGTGAACTTTTTGATGAGGTAGTAAATGGCATGTTCTTTCTTTCCTGTCTCATCATGCTGTCCCAGGACGCAACCGAAGGCACCATCCAACACTGCGATGTAGAGTAACAAAGGTCTACCTGGCTCAGGCGGGACTAAGACTGGTGGTGTTGATAGGTATTCCTTGATTCTATCGAAAGCTTTCTGACAGTCATCAGTCCATTCGGTGGCGGCATCCTTCTTAAATATTTTGAAGATCGGCTCACAAAGAACCGTAGATTGGGCTATGAACTGGCTGATGTAGTTAAGTCTCCCCAAGAAACTCATTACATCCTTCTTGTTCTTTGGCGGTGGCAATTCTTGAATGGCTTTGATCTTTGATGGATCCAGTTCTATTCCCCGACGACTCACAATAAATCCAAGCAATTTTCCAACTGGAACCCCGAATGCACATTTTGCGGGATTTAGTTTCAGGTTGTACCTTCTCAGTCTATTGAAGAACTTCCTCAGATCTTCCATGTGATCAGTGGCTTTCTTGGACTTGATGATGACATCATCTACATATACTTCGATCTCCTTGTGTATCATGTCATGAAAAATGGTAGTCATGGCCCTCATGTAGGTGGCCCCTACATTTTTTAACCCAAACGGCATCATCTTGTAGCAGTACATTTCCCACGGTGTAATGAAAGCCGTTTTCTCAGCATCTTCCTCATCCATCCAGATCTGATGATAACCAGCAAAACAATCCACAAATGACTGCAGCTCATGCTTGGCGCAGTTGTCGATCAGGATGTGTATGTTTGGCAAGGGGAAGTTCGTCTTTTGGACTGGCCCGGTTGAGATCCCGGAAGTCGACACAGACTCTAACCTTCCCGTCCTTCTTCGGTACTGGCACAATGTTGGCTAACCATGTTGGATACTCTACCACCCTGAGAACCTTAGCCTTGACCTCTTTAGTGACTTCTTCCTTGATTTTCAGACTCATATCAGGCTTGAACTTTCTGAGCTTCTGTTTTACCGGCGGACATGTTGGATCAGTTGGCAGTTTGTGAGCCACAATAGATGTACTCAG